>NC_058134.1:148242215-148279260 GCF_016433145.1 Gracilinanus agilis
AGAGAGAGAGAGAGAGAGAGAGAGAGAGAGAGAGAGATACTCTCATGCCATCCTCAGCACAGGAGGTAAGATGCTATTACTATCTCCATTTTACAGATGAGGAAACTTAGGCAGTGATTAAATGACTTGCCCAGGATCAGATAAAGTATAAAGGATGCAAGGCCAAGTTTGGATTCAAGTCTTCCCTGGCTCAGTTTCCAGTGCTCTCAACTTTGTACTGATTAGGTGCACATACTTATATATTTCATGAATATTAGATCCATGATTTCAACCCAGGCAGTCTATTAAAAAGGCCAGGGCTCTTTCCACTCTATCACACTCTCCTAGCAATCAAAACAAAGCTCGACAGTTTTCTAAATGATTTCATGGGTATTCGTTGTTTGTTTTTTTTATGGTACTTTTCATTTTGATACAGAAAATTGTGGAAAGTCTCTATATGGGTGTGTGTTTTTTAATTGAATCAATTTCAATAGTAGCCAAGCCAACTATTGCATTCCTCACATGGAATATAAATGGAGTTTTCTTATTTTTCCATTTACTGGGTTTGAAAGGTTTACAAGTTAATACTGCTTGTTGTAAAACCCTGAAAGTTCAATCTAGAGATCTGGCTGGTATTGGAACAAGATATTAATGAGTTATCAGGGAGCAAGTAAGGTAGAATATGCTTTTCATAAAGAAAATGCCATGCATATAAATAGCATGATATTAAAGGTGCCCATAATTTGTTTCCTTGGAAAGTGATATAATACCCAGTTTTTTTCTCATGATTAAATTTTAAATCTTTAGAACAGATGAAAGTATTAGTCACTAAAAATAAAGCTTTACATTTAGGGTAGTGAAATTTTGTTATTTCAAAAATTTTAAACATTGTTCTATTCCATATAATCTACTGCTTTTGCTTACTTATGTAAACTATTAATCATATTTTTATACTTTTTTATAGTGAGATTCATTATACCAAAAAGATACATAAGAAACTAAAATCAGAGACAAATATTTGGTCCTCAGATGTCTAATTTAAAAAAAAAATTAAAATACCATGCTGGCTTAGATAGCCCAGTATCTATATCCTGAAATTAGAACCAATGGATATGTTTTCAGGAGAATACATTGTGTGTAATGTGGACCTGTCATTTTCTTAGAAGTTGATAATGTATAATAGGAAAAATATCCACCAGCCCGCATGACAAAATGTTCTGTAAAATAGTCTTAAAGAATTGTCTACATCAAAAATATATATTCTGAATTCATTAACAACCATCTAGAGAGGTGATGACAAACCTAAGACACATGTGTCAGTACTGACACGCATAGCCATTTTCGATGACACGCAGCCTCATACAGAGAAGGTCGCAGCCACATGCCCAGGACGAAACATTTGCTGTAGTGTAGTGTAGCCACTCTGTGAACTATAGATGACAATTCTACCTACATTAATTTACTTATTTTGGTTTATTAAATACAGTTATATATTACAATTATACATTTTTGTTATTTAAACTATAAATATCGCAAAATCATGGTTTTTTCTCAAAGTGATCCACCACCCCATTTATGCTCGGTTTTTTGGTGAATTTTGACACACCAAGCTCAAAAGGTTGCCCATCACTAATCTAGAGTTTTATCTATGTATTGTTTCCTTCACTTACTGCCTTTGAATATATTTTCTAATTAAGGGGGGGAAAAATTCTCCCAATTCCATCCTAAAGGAAGTGGGGTGTGTGTGTGTTTGTGTGTGTGTGTGTGTGTGGTATATATTTAGAGTATGGTCATGAGCTATATATTTGTGTGTTCTAGATCCTTGAGAGTAGAGACTACTTTTTTTTAACCTTTCTTTGTTTCCTCAGAACTTAGCTCAGGTTTTTACACATAATAGAAACTTCATATGTGTGTGTTGACTGATGGACTGATAAAAAACAAAATGTACAACTGAACAACAAACCAGTCTTTGGTAAGGCTTTTCTAAAGTCTTGATAACATTTTCATTAATCCCTCTTAATCCACCAGATTTTTGTCCCTTAAAGTCCTTACAGATTAGTAGCAAAAGAGAATTCCTTTCAATTCTCAGTTACTCCATATAGCACACTTTCTATATTCCATTCACCCACTCACATTACAATCCCTCTACAATTTAGAAGATAATCTTTGGATGTTTCTGTCACTGAAAAACTCATCACCTAAAGACTCTCTAAACTTAACTAGAATGACTGTCAGTCAAGACAAGTGCAATCTATAAGTGGGACCCACATGAGAAGACTTTTCAGATTGGTAGGACCTGCCAGAGTTTTATTCTTTTGGCCTAAATCCCAGGATTTTTTCTGAATTCCAAATATAGAATTCAAATACACACATATATACATATGCATAAAATTGCTGTATATATGTAGATATATTTTTATAGAGAGTGTGTATGAATAGACACATGCTCAGTACATCTACACATATATGTAGATGTATATGTGTGTGTCTGCATATATAATAGAAGATAATGTCAGAAGGAAAGTAATAGCAATGACAGGGACCTGCCAGACCTTCTACAGAAAGTGGGATTTAAGGTAACGCTTAAAGGAATCTAAAAATAGTAAAAATTGAAAGTGAAGAGGGAGTGGAGGGCATTCCAAATCTAGAGCAGAGCCAAGGAAAGTCAGAAGTCAGGAGATTGTGGAGTTGAGTAAAATATGTCTGGGAACATTGCAAGGAGCTTACACTTTAGTGGAGGAAATATATTCACATATGTAATAATTAAATTACCTCTTTTACTTTTTATATAGAGCAAGAGTAAAATATAGAAAAGAACAAGAGGGACAGGTAGATGGCAGAGTGGATAGAGTACTGATCCTGAAGTCAGAAAAACTCATCTTCCTGAGTTCAAATCTGGCCTTAGATACTTAGTGACTATGTGATTCTGGGCAAGTCACTTAAAACTTATTCAGCTCTGTTTCCCCATCTGGAAAAGAAAATGACAAACCATTCCAGTATCTTTGCCATGAAAATCCCAAATAGGGTCACAGAATTAGACCTGACTGAAAAATGAATAAAAAATAATGAGAAAGAGAGTTAGTAAATGCCACAGAATCAGAGTCAACTTTAAACTAACATTCTTCTATCATTGCTAAATCCACTCACACACATTTAGAGCTAAAACAAGCAACTGAATTAAAATTAGAGGACAGGCTATTCCATTAATCTTGATACTAAAGATTTGTGGCTTCATCATTTGAATATCTCTTGCATCCTTGAAGACTGTAAGAACCAAGAACCTTAGTATCTGGTCTATATGAGTTACCATCAGACTGAAATCATCAAGTACCTAGTTTTGTGTATTTTGCTTATCCAGTTGATCCTTATTATTCATGGATTTGATGTTTATGAATATTCCTATTTCCTAAAATTTATTTGTAATCCCAAAATCAACATTTGTGGTGCTTTTGAGGTCAATTGCAGATATGCACAGTTGCAAAATATCTGAGTCTTCTGAGGTGAACATTCCCAACCGAGGCTTGACAAAGCTATTCTCTGCCTTCTTGTTTCAGCTCTCCTACTGCAAATAAGTGTCCACTTTAGTGTTCTATTTAGTGCCATATTTCAGGCATGAGTTATAGTGCTGTTGGCCATGAGTTCAACATTAATGAATCAAGCATATTGCAGCATCCAGAAAAGGAAGAGGAAATTCATTAATCTGTATGTGAGGCTGCTCCAGAAAGCACTAAAGTAAATGTTGTGACCAGAGGTTCACAGGAGCCTAACCCTGAATTTCCCCTAGGAGCAACTAATTCAGTGTTCCCAGTGACTTTATACAAAAAGATGGTCACAAATGACAAGAATAAGCTGGACTTATTTATCTTATCTTTATTTATATTTATATGCTATCTCTGCTATATAGACTGAGTCAGAGTCTATTGTGTATTTGGCTTGACACAGAATAGGCACTTAATAAATTCTTGTTGATTAGATTAATTGATTGATTAGCAACTAACCTTTCCTTTCAATAAGATACCTAGGATAAGAACATGGAAAATTAAGGTAATAAGTGGGATGTCCATATCTGAATTCTAAGATTGACATATTGTACTTCTGGAAACCTGAAGAAATCTAGCTGTAAATACAAATCTGTAAGTTCTCAAATTGTACTCATATTCACACACCCATTGAAATAATAAAATTTCTCTTATACAATGAATGAAAACCTTAAGTATGCATAACCATTCCATAGTTTTGCTAGTTCTGGAGCTATACATGGCATTACTAGCAACTGAGGCAATCTCTGGAAATAATGCTTTCAATCACCTTTTGGTGATTGAACCCATTGGCAGGATGGGTTCAATGGGGATGATTACCTTGAGATCAAGGAATAGAGTTGACCTGCATTAACAAGACTTCCTATTTGCTTCTGTCTCTGGGGAAAGGGAGCAGCATGTAATAGTTTCCTATTTTAATTATTTATTCTTGCTAACTAGAATCCAGTCCCAGCTGTTTCTGTCTACTGAAGGAGTACAAGTTCCATCTACGTTTTGGCACTCTTCTTCAAAGCCTTAATTGCCCCCACCCAAGTTATATCTCTAGACACTTATGCTAAATTATATATCAAGTTCTTTCTACATAGTAATTCACATTCCTACCACTTCTGCTACTGAAGATTTAGTAATGTATTTTTCAAATTCAACTTAAAACCATAATTTCTATCATAACTCAGTGTCCATTAATATAAATGTAATGTACATGAAAAAAATAATGTCTCCAGATAAAGAAAAAAACAATAAAGCTAATTTAGTGCTTTTAAAAATAACAAGAGATGAAGCTTTCTGTCATTATATGTAGATTCAAATTATACTTATTTTTTCCTACTCCCTTTCATAGCATTGATTCTCATTAACAAAAGAAAAAAGAATATTATTTCATGGTTGAACATGGAATTTAGTCTAATATATCCTCCAAAAATGACTATTACTCAGTCATTCTAGTTCTGTCTCTTTGCACAAAGCAAAACGAGTCTAATTGTTTCATTTTTCTCCATATAATAGTCTTTCAGATAACTGAAGACAAAGCTCTTTCATCTCTTTCAACCAATTCTTGCTAATCATAACTCCAGATGTGATCTGACTAAGGTAAAAAAAAAAAAAAAACAATGTCCTTGGAGTTTTCTTGGCAAAAATTTTGGAGTGGTTTGCCATTTCCTTCTCCAGAGGATTCAGACAAAGGTTAAGTGACTTGCCCGGAGTCGCACAGCTAGTTAACTGAGGCCACACGTGAACTCTGGTCTTCCTGATTCTAGGCTCTGGGCTCAATCCTCTGAGCTACCTAGCTGCCTCATATGTCAGGACCTTCGTGCAACATTCATCCTTCACACTAGTTGCTTCCATTCCCCTAAGCTTCTTCTAAGTCAGAAAAGGAGGCAAGGTTATATTAAGGACATCTGAGAATGCCCTGGCCAGTGTCAGTGAAGCTCCATCTAAAGGAAAAGAAAATTGGAATCTAAGTGCATATACTACTAACTGAACTTAACATTTGTGTTCATGTAAGCTTGCAATCTGTCACTTTAGATATCAGAAATCAGAGCGATGAGTTTGCCATCGTGGGTTTATGTTTGTGGCCCAGTGAATATATCTGAACTCAAGCTCAGAAATTAAAGGATACATTTTGCATATTTGACTTTTACATTTCTAAAAAAAAATCTGTTTTAGTCCCATTTTAATGATGAATGTTCAGAGGTGCCTAGTTCTAGCAATTCACTGTGCAAGGGACTTTTTTTAAACTTATTTACATGCCCAGTAAATGATTAGGTATGCTCAATAAGAAAATGATTGCTTAAGTCCATTTGCTTTACTACTGCAAAATAGGCATCTAGAACTTCAAGGAAATTTTTTAAAAATAGAAATCGATATATATTGCATGAAAATATAACTTTGACCATTTATAATTATCCATTTTAGTATTTCATCGTGTGCATAGAGACTTGGAATTCAGAATTATTTCCTTTTTTAGGCAATAGTGAGGAGGAAATTTTTGCATTACCACTGAAACCAGGAGCCAGTAGAGATCAGAGAGAGCCCATTTAAAAGCATTTCTTACATGCAAATATTAAAGTAATTTCAGCCTCTATAATTAATGATGCCTATTAACTGAAAAGTTATCCTCTATGAGTCAGTCTACTTTATTTAAGCCACTTTTCTGGTTTCCTGTCTAATAATGCTTTTTAAAAATGACCCTCAAAGATGTTTCCTGATCTCAAAGGAACTAGAGCTCATTTTATCTGTTCTCACTGGTGCAGGACAATTAGCACATATTCTAGGAAGTATGTTCTATGTTTCACTGTGATTATTAGAAAACTGTCAAGGGAATCCAGCAGGGCTCTGAGAAAAAGGTAGGCCATGAACTAAAGTAAAATTGTCTTTCTAAACCATGCTGACATTGTCAAAGATCAACTGGATTAAACTGAGGTGTAATTTTTCAAACACCTCTGGCCCAGGAAATGGAGGACACATCAGGCTACGATTGTATAGAATTCTATATATGCTATTTCTTTACATCGAATTAAAATGTATAAGACGTCTGCAGCAAAACTGGGTAATTTTTAAGAGGCAAAATTGTTCCTTTTTTTAAAAAAAAAGGAACACATTGTCTTTATTATTTTATTTCACTGAATTATCTGTGACTTTATTTATAACCAACTCCGATATGACTGCCCTTTCCTAGTAATTAGGGAGTTTTTCAACTGACCTTTCAATGTCTCTTGATAGTTCTCCTTCTTTATCTTTAACATTTTCTATGGTCTGCCCCTCATCCTGAGCTTTTTAAGGGAACTCTATTGGCTCAAATGATCTTTATCCACTAACTTTAGAAACTTTCATTTAGTTCAACTTAATAAGAAATTATTAAAAACTCATTATATGCCAGGTCTTCTAGGAATTGGAAATACACAGATAAAAATGCAATATATTCTGCTCTCCGGGAGTTTACAATCTATTAGGAGGAAATGAAATGTATACAAAATGACTTTTTGAGAGATAGCTGGTTAGAGCTTAGAGTTAAACTATGTTTAGGAAATACCAAACTGGCCTGTTGGATAAAAGGAAAATTCCTTCTAGACAATAGTTCGATTTATTTGTTGACTTACACTCAATGCTTTGATTGTTTTGATATTATAATTTTTTTAATATTAGCTTAATCTAACCTCTCTATACTTGTATTTTGTTCAGTTCCAAATTGTCCTTCCTCTTATGTCAGCAACCCCAAACACATTATTCTCCTTGTATTTGTATCTTGCCAGTGACCTATAATTCAATGCTTCTATAATGTCTGGCATGACAGTATTTAAAGTTAAATCACAATATCTAGATTAGACCATAAATGAGTAAAATGCCTGTAATTGAACTTAGCTTATTTTAGTTATAGAATATGATAAGTATACAAAATGATGTGGTCTATATAATTAAAAGCAAGCACAATCATGTTGATACTAGCTGATGGTATTTTAGAATACTAGAAGGTTAAATTTGCAATACTATTACAGAGTTAGTTTCTTTCAGATACTACAATATGAAGGTTGAATATTTTTAAAGGTGTTTAGTCCATGAAGATGAACATTCTATTCAATACTAATTACTAAACTTAAGAACTATCTACTGACACTCTTAATTCAATTTGGCATGGGAATTAAGGTGTAGGAAAAGAGGATGAGAGGGGAAAATGGAGACAAGAAAGGTTAGAAAACTTGTGGTCTATTTCTCCAAAGCAAGTGGATATCTCCCCATTGATGTCCCAAAGACCTCTCAAACTCACCATTTCTCTAACAGGATTCATTATCTATTTCCCCAAAACTTATCCTCCAAATTTCCCTATTTCTTCTGAGGATAGCACCAGCCTTCGTGTCATTCAGATTCACCACCTCACAGACTTTACTCTTCCTTCTTACCCTCTGTCCCAGGGATGGGCAAACTATGGCCAGTGGGCCAGATGTTGCCCCTCTGAAATGTTCTAATTAATTTGCTAGCTAATTAATTAATTAGTCCTAATCTGATGAATACAATGAGTAGGATACAATACAATGAGACTTCGAAAGATTTGCTTTAGAAACAGACTGACAGATGAGCATTTCCTTTCCTTTGGCCCCCTCTTTAAAAAGTTTGCCCATCACTGCTCTATCCTATTAGTTATCATCTTGTCTATTATACCTCCCCAATATTTGCAGAATCTATCCTTCCTCTCCATTAGCACCCTCTCTTGCAGGTTAGTCTTTCTTTACCTCTTAACTAGACTATTATAGTTGCCTCCTAATTGTCATCCTGTTACACAAACAGGACTAGGTCTTTCTGCTCCTCAAAATATTTCAGGGCTTCCTATTGTCTCTAAAATAAAATACAAAATTCTCAGCATACCATTTAAAACTTTCTATAGTATCGCTTCCTCTTGTCTTTCTGGTCTTATTTCATGTTGCTCCCTTTCATGTACTCTCTCTATCCCAGTCAAACTTGCCTAAAAACCACTCTCTACTACTAACATTCTATCTCTGGCCTCCATTCCTTAGTACAGATGTTCTTCCATGTTTAACACAGATGATATCCTTCATTCCACCTCTTAGAAGCCCTGCCTTTCTTCAAAGCATACAATCCAGATGCCGTGGCCTTCCCTGATTTTTCCACTTACTATTTTGTACATGTGTTGTAACTGTATACATTGTCTTCTGCTATTGAAATATATACTCTCTCTAGGCATGACTGTTTTTTTATTCTTATCTTCAAATTTCCAGCATCTAGTTCAGTCTTGTGCATAGTTGATGTTTAATAAATGTTCCCTGAATTTAATTACAAATTTGAAAATAGATAAGATTAGTGGAGGAAAAAATCTCAGGACAACAACTGAAAAACACCAACATTGTGGGTTTCAGACTATGTTGGTTAAATATCAAAACTCAGACAACAAAGAAAAATTAGAATTGAAAATAAGTCATAAAAGATCCCAATTCATTCAATGAAAATATTACTTTGCATTCAAAGACTGATACTGTTAAAATCTATTATTTCATCTTTGTAGTGTTTCCCTTTATTGACACAAATCTCAACCCTCTTTCACCTAAGCAGTTTCATGGGTTGCTTTAACATAATAATAATAATAATTAATAAAAATAATAATAAATCCATCACCTAGACTGACAGTTGACCTTTTGGTGTTGATCCTTTCTGAATGTAGTAAGCCTGATTTTCATGCAACATAATGATGTTATTTGTCTGTCTACATACAGGAAGTCTTTCCAGCTTGATAGGCTGTTTGAATTTCTGATCTTGAGACATTACCTTTGAGAATTCAAGGTGACCTACATCTGCAGGAAAGGTACAATTATTGTCCATCCTTCTGTTATTTTGGATGTTTTTCTAAACTTCTTGAGAAAAGAATTTTAGTGATAGAAATAAAGATTGGCAAAGCAGAAAGAATTTATTACTGCAAGATTTTTTTTTAAATTAAGATTGGGAAGTGAGCAAAAGCTGGATGCAAGCATTTCTGTTGATTTTATTTCTTCAGTTATTCTTATGTGAGCACAATCACTCCCGGTTTTTTACCACTATTCTCTCTTTCCTTTCCAAGATAGAGAGAAGCCGTATTATACACTTCCAGCTAAGGAGAGAGGAGTTGGCTCTATCCATTCAACCAAGTGATGGCCCATGTATATATGCTATCTCTGCTTTGCCTTTTGGTAATTTGTGCCCTGTTTTTAGATAGAATATTGGAGATGGCTATAACATCATGAGGTTTGAAAGGTCTGAGGAGTAAAGGACAAGTAGTAGAAGTGCAGGAAGCTAGGTAACACAGGATATGAATTGGTCCTTGAGACAGGACGATCTGAGTTCAAATATGTCTTCAGACCTTTACTATGTGAACCTAAGCAAGTCATTTGACCAGTCTGCCTCAGTTTCATCAACTGAAAAATAAGAATCATAATATTATCTATTACACAGGTTTGGTTTAAAGATCAAATGAAATATTTGTGAAGAATGTTTGGCAATTTCTAGCTTATAATTGGTGCTATATGAAGGCTAGCTATTTAATATATTCTTGAATATTGCTTATAATTAAAGTCAAGTTAACTTTTACATTAATCAATCTACTAAAATTCAAATAATTGGTATCTACTCTTTTTTTAGGGTTTCTTTTGTGGTGGTATAGGAGAACTATTGAGTGCTACAAATTCATTATTGTTGTTTTCTTCTTTGCAGCCAAAGACTAAGAGGGAAAACTGAGAAATCAAACACATGGACAACTCTAATAATAGGCAAATCCAAATTCCCAGCATGGCTATCAAATTGTCTTTATTCTTTATCAGTCATCAAAACTGTCTCTGTCACTTGTTGTATATATTGGTAGCAGAGGGCTGATGCTGCCCAGGAAATTTCAAACAATTAAAAGGATATCTCATAAGCTATTTGAAGTTCATACAGCATTTGTTCACCTAAAGACCTCACCATATCCCTTGAGATAGCTAGATGATAATTATCTTCTTTTACACTGAGAGAGATTAATGATCAGGCCCCTAAAACACTCAATGAGTCAGCAGAAAAGCCAAGAACAATACATTAGCTTCTCAATTCCAGAATATATTTCTTCCATTCAGTTACTCCTTAGTTCAATTCTTTTCTTCATATTTACTATGCAAAGTAACTAAATCTCTCAAAAAAAAAATCCAGTTAAAAATCTTCAACAGAAGTCTAGGATCTCATAGTCATTTAAAAAATAAACCATTCCTTTTGTTTGATTAGAGGAATGTATTGGATTTTAAGTTAGTGCATCTGTGATCAAATTCTACTGCTGATATTTAATACTTGTAAAACATTGGACATGTCAATTAACCTCCAGAGGTTTCGATTTTCTTATTTGCAACATAAAAGGTATAAGTATGGATGGCCTACCTGATTCCTCATAGAACTGACTCGGTGATCCTAGACTTAGCAACCTTCCTAGGCATTTGCTTTTAAGGGAGTCCTCTTAATCTTTCTGAGTTTTAGTTCCTCATTTCTAAAATGGGGATGAGTCAAGTCAACAAGTATTTATTAAGCATCTACTAGTTGGCAATCCCTGGGGATATAAAAAAAGGTAAATCCCTTAAAATCTAATGCTACTTAGCTAGGTAGCAGAATGCCTATGGCATGCTGAAAACTGGGCTAAATACTTTACAAATATCTCATTTGATCCTCACCACAATCCTGGAAGATAGGTGTTATTGTTACTCCCATTTTACAGATAAGGATACTGTGGAAAATAAAGGTAAAGTGACATTCTCAGAGTCACTGCCTCTGGATTTGAACTTGATTATAGGTCCAGAGCTCTATCCACTGTGCAACCCAGCTCCCTGATCAGAGACAACATGAAAACAAGAACAGGCAAGCAAGATACATGCAGGATAATGTGGAGACAATTTTGGAGAGAAAGTAATAAGAAGGGATTCTTACAGAAGGAAAGACAGCTTAACAGAAACCAAAAGAGTTTGGAGAACAGACAGTAAAATATCCCTGGAGCCTGGAGATAGTGAGGGAGTCTAAAATTATTGAATAAAGTTGCTGAGTTCATGTCAGGGATGGTGGAGGGAAGGAGCTTGGGAGTGATGAAAGTATAAGATGACCAGAAAAGTAGGAAAAGGCCAGGTCATAGAGGATTTAAAAAACCAAATAGAGCATTTGTCATTTCATTTGGAAGGGAACCACTAGAGTTCATTGAAGGGGGGAAGAGGGGAAATAGTAAGATGTGCTGTGGGAAGATAAATTTGATAATTAAGTGGAGGAGGGAATACAGTAGTAAGAAGAGACTTGAAGCATGAAGACCAATCAGCAATTATTGTAGCCATCCAGGTGAGAGGTGAGGAAAGCCTGCACCAGATTGATGGTAGTATCAAAGACGATAAAGGAGCATATATAAGAATTGATGAATGTAAAATCACCAGGGCTTGCTAACAGGCCGGATATAGGGGGGAAGAATGAGTGTGAAGAGTTGAGGATCAGACCTACATTGTGGATTTGGGTAACTAGGAAGACAGTGTTGCCCTCAAAAATAATATGGAAGTTCCAAAGAAGGGGGAGGGGGTTAAAAGGAAACATAATGAATTCAGTTTTGAACATATTAAGTTTAAATACCTATAAAACATCCAGTTCAAGATGTTTGTTAGGCAGTTGAAGAAGGAAAACCTGAAGATCAGGAGAGAAGTTAGGGCGATATGCATAGAGATGTTAATTAAATCCTTGAAAGGTGATGAAATCCCAAAGTGAAATAATATACAAGAAGGAGAATAAAGGGAACAGGGTAGAACATGTGAATTTGAACTGATGAAATCTGAATGCAGAGTGATACATACTTTTTAAACTTTATTTTTGTTGGGTTTTTGTATGTCTTTTCTTTCATACGATTAACACATAAATATGTTTTCTATGACTCCATAATGTAGCCTTTATCAAATTGGGAGGGTGGGAGGAAGGAAAAGATAGAGAATTAGGAACCCAAAATTGTAAAAAAAAAAAAAAAAAAAAAAAAGCTGAAGTTGAAGGTAGGAGGAGAACCTAGAGATAAAAGAGTACCAATTAGAATAGGGCAATTAACAGTGTCAAAATCTGCAGAAGTCAAAAAGAATCGAAACAGAAAAAAGGCCCAGACAACATTATGCTATTGGATTATAAGAAATGAGGAGCAAAGTGATACAGGGTAGAGTGCCAGGCTTGGAGTTTGGAGTTCCTAGATTTATCTCTGGCCTCAGACACTTCCTATTTTTGTGACCATGGGCAAGTCATTTAACCTCAGTTGAGATTTTTTTGAAGGAATGATAAACAGGATACAATCAGAAAAACCTGGAAAGATTTATGTGAATTGATGCAATATGAAGTGAATGGAACTAGGACAGCACTGTTGTAAAAGGTAAGAGCAACATTGTACAATATTCAACTGTGAATTACTTTATTATTCTCTGCAATCCAAAAACAAATCTGAAGTACTTACGATGAAAAATGCTATGCACCTCCAGAGAATAAACTGATGAAATCTGAATGCAGATTTTGTCTTGAGATTTTGGGTATATGTTTTCTTTCACAACATAACTAATATATAAATATGTTTTGTAAAACTGCATAGTATAATCAAATTGCCTACTTTCACAATGTGGGGGATGCAGGAGAAGGAAAGGGGTAGAGAATCTGGAACTCAAATTGTAAAAAAAATGAAAGTTTAAATTATTTTGCATGTAACAGAAACAAAAATATTAAAATATATTTTTATTTTATTATATTTATATATTTAAATATATTTATATTTAACATATTTTAATTAATTTATTTTCTTTTAATTAATTTTATTTCACATATTTGTATAAATATAATATCTATTATATTTAATAGATAAAAATAAATATACTTGTTTTTATAGCCATATAGCATCAACAAGGAAAAATATTGTCATTATATTGACGTTTAAGTAAGACTTTTCATTTCTAAGTATTAATACAACATTGTAATTACTGTATAATTTCCTAAATCCATTCCAGCCCATCTTCTCCTCCTCTTCTGAATCCAGTTCATTTTGCATATGAAATACCTGTCAACATGCACATTTACTGATAACAATATCCAATAAATTGCCCTTCAAGTGATACATTATGATCTGAGCAGTATGCATTTTCATATACTTTGTTTTCCATTTTGAAAAGCATTGGATGTCACTGAAATGGCTTAATAGTGTCCTTCATCTACAAACAATTTATACAATGTCATCTGAAAATGGGAATTTCAACAGGAAAATCTTTTGTACCACCTGTAGAAGGTACACCATAACACTAGTGAATTTCTTTGATCAGCATACCAGCTCCATTTTATGCTTCACTTAATATTGGCAGAACATGACTATTAAACACATTTGCCTCTACTCCCGCTTGTCATCTTTATGATTTCACTATGTATAGAAACTATTTTGTTTGAAAAGAGTCTGTATGATAATGATATATGAGTATGTGTGTATGTATGCACAAAAAGAGAGACATAAAGATATGGAGAGTTAGATAAAGAAGGAGAGGTAGATATAGAAAGAGTTAGATAGCTGCATAGATGGATAGACAGACCTACAAACAAAGGGCAGATTGATAGGCTGATAAATGGATGAATGGATACTTACTATTAAATACATCATTGATGGTCTTTTTTAATATCTATTACTACCTACTATTCCTGCCCCGGCCCTGCTAAAGGCCCTCCCTTTAGAATATATGTGGTCAAACAAAACAACCTTTATAATAGTTGTAGAAATTCACTTGGAGCTTAGTTTTTCTTATACATCATTATGGTAAGCAGCTAACATCAAGCAAGTGGCTGGCTGTCTTACTGCCCATAGAACACTTGGCTTCTTGCTCTTATGCTTCATGTTGTGGAAGGAATATCATCATTTGTAATAGTAATGACAGATCACATTTATAGTGTTTTATAGTTTACAAAGAACTTTACATAGAATGACCCATTTAAGATCATTGGTAAACCTACTAATGTTCACAGATGAGGATACTGAGGTTCTAATAGAGATGAAATCATTTGCATGAGGCCACAAAGCTCCCAAGCAGAGTTGGAAGGACTTGAATCTAGTTTTCTGACTCGAGAATGGTGTTCTTTCCATTATATTAAGTAACCTTTCCTCATGAAGCAACCCTTTTTCACACTAAATTTCTCATGCTTTGATCCCTCACTGCCAACATTGGTTCATAATGTAAAAAAGGCCTCAAAGCTTTGACTTGAATGGTGGCTAAACTCAAAGGAACACAGTGCTAAGTTTGATTTCAAGTCTATAAAATCAAAAGGGTTTTGTTTTTTTCTATTCCCATCTCAGCCCCAGGTCTGGCATGTTGCTTCATAATAGAGGATGTCAACTGTCACCTAGAGCTCTGCTTTTCCCTTTTATCAGTCATTTTGAAAGAGATTGTAAGGATTTAATGTATATGATGATAAAGTAACAAAGCTGGCTAACAGACATATCAGAACATTTACATCCAAATCAGAGTTCAATATTATCCCATTGAGAGGCATCAAATTGGAATGCTTTTACTCAAAATAATATTGAAATACTCCTTGCAAAACCATCTTTTAATCAGTTTATTAGACCAGCAAATAAGCTGGTCATTACTTTATGTCACAAGGCAATCTTTTGGTATATTAATATTTCATTGACTCTATGAAATCCTCAATGTGAGTAGTACCCCAATCAAGGAAAGTTTGCAATCCACTTACAATGGTTCATATTATATAACTCTTATACCTGTTCTAGAGGTCTTTCCTAAGGTATGTTTCACTTTTCCTAGACATGAGTTGACCTAATTTTCTTCTCATATATTTCCTAGATGACACACTTTACATTACTTTTTATGTGCAGTTTGTTATCCAGAATATACTTGAGACTGCTTGTGCTTTTTAAACAACAATTCAAGTTTATCTAGTTCATTAATACTTGTGTAGTATTTTTCTCACAGCAACCTGTGATATATGTAGCACAAATATTGAAATAGTTATTTCCATTTTACAGATGAGAAAACTGAGGTTCAGAGAATTCAAATGACTTATTAGGGTCATATTCCTTGGCCTTCTAATCCTAAATTCATTTTTTTGCTTTTTACATTAAACTATGTTGTATTTTTTCTTGCTTCCCTCCATTACTCTTACTAGGCTTTCCTCCTCACTCTTACTCAGCTACTACTTCACCTAAAATAATCCACGGATCCTAAAGAAGGACTGTGTTGATATCTGTTAAGAAGTTTTCTCTTCTTTAAAAGAAAGGGCTTAGACTGGCAAAAATTTAAGGTTTCTTCCAATTTCTATGATATTCTAGACCTCTTCCTTTGATATTTCAGCCATTTTCTGATGGTCACTATAATCAAGCCGTTTCCCAAGGATGCTACATTTCTTGCCAAGTTCTCCAATATTGACCACTATTTTTCTTGCTCGTGTCTCCTCATGTTACAGAACTAGGAAGTGGAACTGGCATATTTCTCCTTCCACATTGTCTGAACCTTCAGCCCATCCTTCTTTTCCAACACTTAGTAACCACCAGATGCTGCCATGTCAGAGTCTCTTTCCCTTCTCCCCATTAAGTTCAATACTTGACATATGTTTCTCTACATCCTACCTGTCCTCTTCAGACACTAACTAGCCAGTTTCTCAGTTTGTCTAACTCTCACAACTTATATCTAACCAACTATAATTATACTTGTGAATGCATATATAAAGAGGACTGGTTCAAGTCAGAGGACTTGAGTTCAGTTCTAGCCTCTGATACTTATTGTATGATCTTAAGCAAGTCACTTAACCTCCCTGGTCCTCAGATTCATCATTTGTAAAACAAAAAGAATAAACTAAAATACTTTCTGGGTCCTTTCAGTCCCATAGATATGGGCTTATAAAAGTGATGTAAGTTTACTTGTGAATAGCCTTTCTAATGATGAGATGGTTAGTTCAAAATATCAAAATATTAAAAATACCAATGGGTTATGTCTCCTCTCAGCTAATGAACAAAATCAAAACAATGCTGTAAAGCTTGTATTTGTTAACATATCAGGGTAGGGAGGTCTATTCAATACTCAAGGAAAAATCCATCCTATAAAACTGTCCACTTGTCTCCTTCTAGTCTCTGTCTGTATACCATTATGAAGGTACTTCATTCCATATCTGGAAAGTTCTAATTATAAAGGAATTAGTCATTCTATTGAGCTGAAATCTGTCTGCCTGCTATTCCCACCCATTATGCGATCTATACTCTTCAGGCACCAAGTTAGACAAACTGATCTCTGCCAAATTACAAATTGAATACTTACATAATTATCCCTAAGTCTTCTAACTTCTGAGCAAACTTAAGACATTTCTCATAATGTATGCTTTCAAGTTCCTTAACTCTTCTTTGTCTTTCTCTCTATGAATTTCATCTTGTCTGTTCCCTTCCTAAGATGTAGCTCTCATGGAGAATTCATGATATTCTGAGAATGTGGCCCAGAGTTTAGTCAAACCAGAATTGTCCTCATTCTGTGTACTATGAATCTATTAATGGTGCCCGAGAGGCCTTACCAGTTTCGGCTAGAGCGTCCACCTGTTGACTCACTTTTAGCTTGTAAATCAACTCCTATTTCTACAGCATTCTAATAATCTATCAATCCAGTAACCTTGACAAAGAAAGGAAATGAAATCGTTCTAGGATGACTTGCTCTTGATGAATGCCTACTGGCTCATAGTGATTGCAACTTCCCTAAGTGCTCACGAACCATTTTTTTTTAATAATGCATTCTAAAGTTTGTCAACAAATTGAACTCAAGTTCATCAGCATAAAGTTTAGAGAATCTTCCCAGGGAGGGAAGAAGTACATGGGATCATGTTAATCTGCCTTTTCTATTAACCATGCCTGTAGCACACATTGACATTTGACCAAAGAGGTCTAAGTCACTATCATTCATCCTCCAGAATAGCAATTTGCCTTAATTATAACCAGTGAATGTATTTCTACATTTAAATAAATCAATTGCATCAATGTAGTTATTGCTTTTATCAATATGGAAGTACCGAGCACACTACATCCATGATTTCTAACACTATGTAACTATTATTCCTTCTCACATACAAACCAGTATAAGAACCAGTTGTCTCTCTTTTATCCCTCACTCATGTGACCATCTCATCTCCTATTCTAATTATGCATTTCCTAAATGACATTCAAAAAACCACTTTTTACATATTCTTACACTATCATTTGAAACATGTTGTTACAGTACATTCATGCCTATGATGGATGTCTGTGTTGCCGTAGTAGTAGCTAGGAGAAAATCAGTTATCTATGAAATCTAGTTTTGTCTACCAGATCAATAAAATGATGCCAAGTATCCCACTAAGGTAAAGAGGTGTGGGAATCCTATCACAAGAACCTTTAGGAAAAAGGATCCAGGTCTATGATTCCTTTAATGTGAAGGACACTTAATATAGAAAAATAGTATATGAGTGCTGCCTATAGCACTTAGTGTATGTCATTTTCCCATGATAACATGACTCATATGTCAGAAGAAGGACTTAAACCCAAGTATTCCTAACTCCAGCATTGGCCTTCTCTCAACACTGCTACATTATCTTATATCAAGTAATTGATTAATTTCTCATTCAAGTATTTATTGGTCTTCAGTTTCCATTATTTTTATAAACAACTTACATAGGAAATTAATTTTCTTCTTTAGTACACTGTTCAAACAATGTTTGAATACAATCTATGTACAAAGTAGAATGTTGCTCCTCTAGTTGAGTTAAATGATGTGCAAAAGGTCAGAAATGTGTGCTTTTAATACTTTTGTCTGTAGTCCTTACTTTCTCCTTTTTTAACTTGTGGAATTATTTTCATTTAATGCAGGAAGATTAATTATCAGGCACATCAGTTCTGATTCATCATAAAGGTCCTTGTATCCGTGGAGTATTGTCATTTTAATCAGCCGTAGCACAGTTTGACCTTGCCTGACAGAATTTGCCAAATACAAATGATAGTCTTTCTTTAACTATAGCATGGATGACCTAGTTAACATTTTGGGTATGGAGGCTATCCCATGGTCTTTCATGATCTCTCTCTCTCTTTTCTAACACTTAGCCCAATGCCTGGCACATAGAAAGTGTTTAATAAATACTTACTTACTGACTCTCTTCAATAGAGTCATGCCCACAAATGAATGAGAATTATTTTTTTAAACAGAGCATTACCCTTTCACTCTAATATTTCTCTATTGCATTTGTGATTTAGTCTTTGTAAGGCAAGAAACAGGTTAAGTGATTTGGCCAAGGTTACACATCTACTGTCGAAGAGAAGGATTTAAACTAAGATCTTCCAGAATGCAATGTACTATTCTCTATGCCACTCAGTGATCTCATTATACCTGAAAATTTTTATAGCAATTATGGCTTTCTGAAAGTAGAAGGGGTTGCTTAGGGGATAGCGTGTACTCCATCACTAAAAGTCTTCAACCACAATGCATGATCATTTGTAAAGAATGTCATTGAATGTGTTCTTGACAAGTAGGGTTTAGATTTAATGAATATTGAATTAGATTCAGTGGGACTACCCATTTCTGATCAATATTTAGGCCTTCAAAATACTTTATCTCAATTTTTTCTCTCTTCTCTCCCATATACCCTTTTTTTTACTTCTTGCTTCTGGATTTCCCTTTTGTTTGTATTCCCAACTCTTAGAACAGAACAAGTTTCATTCAATAAATGTTATGATGTTTTTTTCTTATTTCTACTACTTTGATCTTTGCTATAGTACATAAGACATAGTCTTTCTTTCATTTTCTTGAGAGTAACAATCAAATCAACCCAAATATAAATTACACAAAAATCAATGAAATATTTTTTCAGAATAATGTGTGAAAATATGAAAAAAGATATGTTGAGATAAATGGAATCATGCAAAGTGAAAATACTGAGGAATGCTGTATACAAGTTAAGAACAACAATGTAAGAAATATACATGAATAGACAATGTAAGGTTTAGAAGGAATGAGAGAATTGCTGAAAAACATATTTAAATATGCTTTTCTCATTTTCAAATTGAATGAACTAATTTTAAAGAGGAGAAGAAAAATGCTTTTTTTTGCTAAATGTTTTCCATTACTATATCAAAAGTGCTCAAAAGAACAGAAATAGGTGCAGGAATCTCAGAAATCACTGATTTCCCCACATATTTGCTTCCCTACAGCATAATGCATTAAAAGAATCTACAGTTTGCCTTAAAATTAAATATCACTAAACCAGGAAGTTGAGGATATAGCTTCTTGATTGAAATCATGACATCTTAGTTTCCAATTAGTATTTAATCTATGTCTCTATATGGCCCTTTATTTAATATAATTTTTATTGTATTAGGATCTGAAAAGGATGCATCTTATATTTCTGCTTTTCTGCATTTGTTTGTGAGGTTCTTATGCCCTAACGTGGTCCATTTTGGGAAGAGTTCCTTGTACAGCTGCATAAAAGGTATACTCCCTTCCATTCCCATTCAATTTCCTTAAGAGGTCTACCATATCTAACTTTTATAAAATTAAGTTCACCTCCTTAACCATTTCCTTGTTTATTTTTATAATTAAGTTTATCTAGTTTTAAAAGGGGAAAGTTTAGGTCCCCCAGTAGTACAGTTTTACTGTCTATTTCATCCTATTATTCATTTAACTCTTCCTTCAAAAATGTGGATATTATAGGACTCTACTGAACGGGATGGAGACCAGAACAGCAGAGGCTGCTGCAGCTGAGGCGGCGATGTTTGTGGCAGCGGGGGATAGTCCAGGTGGGTACTCTGGAAGAGGCAGCCACCCAGTGGCTGCAGTGGGACAAGAATCCTAAAACTTTAGAAATGATGAAACAAATAATTGCTAATAACAATAGAGGAGAACTACAAAAATGTTTTGGTTCCCGAATGGAATTTGGCCTTGGAGCAGCAATGGGACCTGGATTTGCACAGATGAATGACTTAACTATTATTCAGACTACTCGGGGATTATGCAGATACTTGGAAAAAACATTCAGTGATCTAAAGAAAAGAGGTGTGGTGATTGGCTATGATGCTCCAGCTAGCCCATCCAGTGGAGGTGGCAGCAAAAGGTTTGCACTGCTAGCCACAACAGCTTTTATTAGTCAGGGGGTTCCTGTGTATCTCTTTTCTAATATAACACCAACTCCCTTTGTGCCCTATGCTGTCTCCCATCTGAATCTTTGTGCAGGAATCATGGTCACAGCCTCCCATAACCCAAAGCAGGATAATGGTTATAAGGTCTATTGGGATAATGGAGCTCAGATCATTTCTCCTCATGATAAAGGAATATCTCAAGCTATTGAAGAATATCTGGAGCCATGGACTAAACCATGGGATGACAGTATAATTAATAGCAACTCACTTCTTCATGATCCATGCTCAACAATCAATAATGATTACTTTGAAGACCTAAAGAAATACTGTTTTCACAGAAATATCGACCAATCAACCCCATTGAAATTTGTCCATACTTCTGTTCATGGAGTAGGTGATGATTTTGTACAGTCTGCTTTCAAGGCATTTGACTTTGGTCTTCCCAATGCTGTTCCTGAACAGAAAGCTCCTGACCTAGAATTTCCAACAGTGAAATACTCAAATCCTGAAGAGGGTAAAGGTGTCTTGACATTATCATTTGCTTTGGCTGAAAAAACACAGGCTAAAATTATTTTAGCAAATGATCCAGATGCTGATAGACTTGCAGTAACAGAACAGCAAGAAAATGGTGAATGGAAAGTGTTTTCTGGAAATGAGATGGGAGCTCTTTTAGGTTGGTGGCTCTTTACCTGTTGGAAGGAAAAGAATCAAGATCAAAATGCTCTTAAAGACCTGTACATGTTATCCAGCACAGTTTCTTCAAAGATCCTGAGGGCCATTGCCTTGAAAGAAGGTTTTCATTTTGAGGAAATGTTAACGGGCTTTAAGTGGATGTGAAATCAAGCAAAACAACTAATAGACCAGGGGAAAACTGTTCTTTTTGCATTTGAAGAAGCTATTGGCTATATGTACTGTCCTTTTGTTCTGAACCAAGATGGTGTCAGTGCTGCTGTTATAAGTGCAGAATCGTCTAGTTTCCTACCAACTAAGAATGTCTTTGGCTCAGCAACTAAAAGCCATCTATGTTGAATATGGCTATCATATTACCAAGGCATCATATTTTATTTGCCATGACCAAAACATCATCTAAAACTTATTTGAAAATCTTAGAAATTATGATGGAAAGAACAATTACCCAAAAACTTGTGGCAAATTTGAAGTTTCTGGAATTAGGGATCTTACCACTGGTTATGTATGATAGCAGCCAACCTGACAAAAAAGCTATTCTTCCTATGAGTAAAAGCAGCCAAATGATTACTTTTACCTTTGCAAATGGAGGAGTGGCAACTCTAAGGACAAGTGGAACTGAACCCAAAATCAAATATTATGCTGAACTCTGTGTGCCTCCTGGAAACAGCGACCATGAACAGCTAAAGAAAGAATTAGATGAACTCGTCAGTGCCATTGAAGAATATTTCTTTCAGCCAGAAAAAAACAAGCTACAGCCTAAGTTGGAGCAAAACATTACTACACTGTTCATATAATTACGCTTATTCAGCAGTTATGTTGAACTTCACTTATAAAGCAATATTTTTAGAAACTGAATAATGCAAATTGTGACTAAGATGTTTACATTTTTACATAGATCCATTTCTTATTGTCTCTAGTATCTCTAAATAGGAAAAAAAAAACTAGCAGACATAGCAAAACATTTTTTTTTCCTTAAAACTTTATAAATTATGGTTTTACCAGGACCAAGTTTCTCTGGGTTTCAGATGATATTATAGGTTAAATGCCTTTATATGCATAAATGACTTTTCTGTATGATGCTGGCTTTCTCTCAAACCTAGTTTTTTTCTTTTTTTTTTTTTTAAACCCTTGTACTTCGGTGTATTGTCTCATAGGTGGAAGATTGGTAAGGGTGGGCAATGGGGGTCAAGTGACTTGCCCAGGGTCACACAGCTTGGAAGTGGCTGAGGCCAGGTTTGAACCTAGGACCTCCTGTCTCTAGGCCTGACTCTCACTCCAAAGAGCTACCCAGCTGCCCCCTTCAAACCTAGTTTAATGGAAAATAACCAAAAATCTAGTTGTTTACATTTTTTGAAAAAGGGAAGTTCTTGCCTGTTGTGTAGAATGACAAACTAGTTACTATGTATATTTAGGCTTACTTATGAAGTACAATCCTACTTAAAATGTGAAAGGAAAGAACAAAAGAAATGTTTTACTCACAATCAGGAAAACATTAAGTGAATCAAAGCAGCTAAGTGAATTCTTTAAAGACAAGTTTAAAAGTAGTGATTAACAATCTTTGTTTCAAAAACACCATTGTACATTGCATGTGTTGAAAAATGTCAACAATTTTTATGTTATTTTAAAATAAAATATATTTTGTTAAAAAAAATGTGGATATAATGATTTTCACCCCTATCAGCTTAAGCATAATAGATTTTCCTCCAACCCTTTAGTTTTAAGTGGGTATATCTCTGTTTCAAGTGTATTTCTTGTAAAAACACTTGTAAAAAATTACTCTTGTTAAAAAAAAAAATCATATATTGTGGGAATCTGGTTTTGAATTAATTCTGCTATTCTCTTCCATTTATGGGTGAGTTCATCTCATTTACATTAACTGTGTATTTCCAACCATCCTATTTTTCCTACTTATCCTTCCTCTCTCTCTCTCCCACCTTCCTCTGTTTCTTTCTGTCTGTCTGTCTGTCTCTCCCTACCCATCCCATATCTCCTCAATAGTCTGTTTTTCTTCTGGCTACAACCTCCCCTAATTTGCCCTCCCTTCAGTCCTCTCTTTAAAAATAAATAAAAGGTCCTTTAAAGAGGTGGAGCAATAGGAGGTATTGGTGAAACCTCCTATGTGAATGCTAAAGTGAGTTTATTTAGAATCTGTTTTAGTGACCCTGCAACTGATTGTGGTTTATAATGAATCAGCTAATAGGAATGTGTTGCTCACTTGACTCCACCTATTATCACTGACTAATGAGGGAGTGACTGGTTTCCCTCAGTTAGTAATTAGACTATAAAATGAACTCAAGAGGAATAAATTCTGATATTCTGAACTCTATTTCTGACTGCAATTGTTGGATTTAAACCTAGAAGATCAGTAGCCATAAAGTTGTCTTCAGGAATAACCAGGGGAAGTACTAACTGACAGACTTCCCCTTGGAATGTTGAAAATAAATCAGATCAGTATTGTGATAATTAGATTAAGTCTGCACTGCCCATCTTTAGATTTAATCACCGAAGGTGAGAGCACAACAAGAAGTTGTTGATTTTGATTTGTTACTCACTCTAGCACCCATTGTCCTCACCACTATAAAAACACTTCTTTTCATGCTTTTTGATGAGATAATTTTCCACATTCTTCAACTGCTTTCTCCTTTCTCTAAGTTTATCCTTCTTTCTCACCATTTAAATTTTTTAAATCATCTTATCATACTTGTATCATACTCATGTCCTCTATCCATATATACTCATAAATGCCCTAATAATGACAGAGTTTTTAGGACTTAAAAGTAATATCTTCCAATATAGGAATATAAACAGTTTGACTTTTCTGAGTTCATTATAATTTCTCTTTAATGTTTATTTTTTCTGCTTCTCTTGAATCTTTTATTTGGATATCAAATTTTCTATTCAGCTCTGGTTTTAGCATTAGGAATGCATAAAACTCCCCTATGTCATTAAATATCTACTTTTCCCCTGGAAGGATTATGTGTGGTTGTAATTCTATATACTGAAAACAAAAAGGTTTTGTCCTACTCTGCTCATCAATATGAAATGATCTATGACCCTTTCCATTAATGGGAAAATGTAAATCACATTGCAAGGCTCCTCTGCATGTATATTAATTATCATCTTCTTGCCAGTACTTGGCTCCTCCTTCATTTTTTCAACCTATTTTTGTTAAAACTAATAATTTATTAAAACCCAAATTCTACTGCTATCTCATTCACACAAACTTCCTCATTCTCTCCATTTATAAATAATCTCAGACATTGTATTACTACAAATGGGCTAACAAAATTTCCACTATCTTGGGGACTCATTTCTATTTCATGTGAGGTGTCCCAACAGACTGATAGATAAAAACAACTAGATAGCTAGATATCAGGCAGATATATAATCACATGTCTAACAGTGAGTTTAGGGAAAATACATCAGGGGCAAAAATAGAACATTCCAAATGAATTATCTCTCTAAACAGAATAGAACTATTATTGTAACTATAGACACATAAGGAGACATACCTCTATAGCAGAAAAGGTAGAAGTGGCAGTAGAGTTATATATATATATTTTTTTTTCAGCAGAACTAATATTTCATTATTACTAAAAATTTCTAGTAAAGAGTCTGCCTTTATCAACATATACCAGCACCAGATATCCACCTTAGGATTTGAGAGAATTGTCTAAGTGGCAACTCTGTTGCAAAGAAGATAGATAAATAACTACTTGGTAGTCAGGAAGAAATGGATTCAAATCCCATTGCTGACCTATTGTGGCTATACAAATTTGAGCAATTTAAAGTGAGCATTTCTCAATTGTTAACATCAACTTGGTAGGCCTCCATGAAGTGCTCCAGGAATCTATGCTATTAACATTTTTATTAGGACTTTTGATAAAGTCCTAGATGGCATATTTATCATATTTGTCTAAAGGTAAGAACTTAGTGCTTATTGATAGACTGATTTACTGATGACACAATACTAAGAAGAGTAGTAAAATGATCTGGATGTCAGTTAAGATTTTTTAAAAGATTTTGAAAGGCTAGAAAATTGCACTAAGATAAAATTTAATAAAGAGAAAGATAAATCATACAATTCTATTTGAAAATAACTTTTACAAATACAATATGGGATGAGGTATGTTTTTTATAGGCTACTGATAAGTTTGGAAATTTTAGTAAACTATGAGTTCAAGAAGAGTCAATATTGGGAAGTAACAACCAAAAATAAATAATCAAATAACGTGTTCTTGGAGTAAGTTACGATAGAATTTTTAAGACAAAGAAGTAATAGTCCCTCTACATACTCCTCTAGTCAGACAGCTCCAGAAAAAATGAGTGTTGTGTTCATTCCTTAGTTTTATAATTGAGGACGTACCAGCATAAGTCAAAAAGAAAACACAATAATTGAGATGTTGAAGGACCTTGAGTCAATGCCTTATGGGGAATAGTTGAACAAACTGGAAAATGTTTACCTGGAATGGAGAAGACTCAGTCAACCAAAAAGCATTTATCAAGTGCCTACAATATACAAGCACTCTGCTAAGTACTGAGCCTACAAAAAGAAGGGAATAAATATGTATAAAATACTTACTATCTGCAAGCACTGTTGTAATTGAATTACAAATCCTGTTTGATCCTCAGAACGATTCTGAGAAATAAGTGTTTTTTATCCTCATTTTATACTTAAAGAAACTAAAGCCAACAGTTTAAGTGTCTTGCCCATGGTCAGACAGCAAGTAAATGTCTCACACTGTATTTGAACTCAGGTCTTCCTGACTAGAGGCTCAATGCTTTATTCCAAACACTACCTAATGATATTCCTTTACTCAAGGATTTCACAGTCTACTGGGGAAACAACATGAAAATAACTATGCATAAACTAGATTAGTTACAAGATAAATTGGAGACAATAATAAAGGAAAGGTATTAACATTAAGGGGGAGGGGTCAAAAAAGATCTTTCATCTCATAGAAGATGAGATTTTAGTGCTGACTTAAAAGAAGTCTAGAAGTGAATATGAGGAAGGAGTGTTCACTAGGCATGGAGACCATTTAATGAAAATGCTCATTCTGGAAATAGAGAGGTTTTTTTTTTTTAAGAACTGCAAGGAAGTCTGTGATTAAAGAGTAGTGTAGGTGGGTATTGATGGTAAATGGGGTGAGTATCTAGACTCCCCCCTTGTTAGCTTTCAATGGGCCAGATCAGCTATTCACTCACCCACACCCCAGGGAAGACCTATCAGGGAATAAACTCAGTGAGCTTCCCCAACTAGCAAAGCTATAGTGGGGATGTTTAAGGAAGGTGTTGGGGATCATTGGTGACCCTAATGGGTTTGATCCCCTCTCAGAGCCAGCACTATGGAGACAAGCCTCCCCACTCCTAAGTTCTAGTATCTTAGCCCTTCAAGATGGTGTTTGGAATTCGTCTTCCTTTCAGCCATATGATCAGTTTTTCTCCCCTCACAGTCACAGCCCCAAACTACCACTAATAAACTAATAAAGATTGTATTATGAGGATGAGGGAATTCGGGATGACAGGGTGAGGGATGTTTGAGGATTTTTGAGGAAGGAGGGTGCAGGGATCACTTCTTTATCCACTATGAACCCCACAACAAAAGAGCAGATCTGGTATCTTCTGCAGCTTGGACTCAGAAGCTCACTCTCCCTCCCCTCACAATATCCTGTCCTTAACACTATCTAACAAACAGGGGAATAACTGCCAGGAAGGGGTATAAGAGGGATGAAGAATGGGTCCCCCAAGTGCCTGCTTCCTCCAGAGTCCAGGCACTAAGGCCAATTATGGAGCACAACTCTTTTGGTTTCTCCTTCGTTGGCATAATTTTTATTAATTGTAAAATACAGTCTTAATTTTTGTAGTTTCTATTCTTTCCATTTACATTATTACATTTATCATGTATGTTGTTTTCCACTCTATACTTAATTTTATATCAGTTTTTATATCTTTGAATATAATTAGAGGAACATAAAGCTTGAGAAAATATAAATGAAAGTATATGCGAAATATAAGTATAACATGTAATGTGTATGAGATTTGATCGTAGCATGTTTGAATCTGGAACACAAAGTTTTGTAATTATACATTTCTACCTGATAGTTTCTTATTTTGACTTATCCTTGAAAAGTTTCATATCTATTTTTCTAAAGGAAAGAGTGGCCTCAGTTTGACCCATCTTCATTACCACATTACACTTCTGTAAACACCAGATGTATGGATACATCTATACTCCGTTGAAGAGATCATGCTAAAGATAGTAACAGCATCAACATCTATTTTATTTCTCTCACAAATTACTCGCTGTGATGGGTAATTAGGAGAATGTATTAGTCAGGGATACTTTTTAAGCTTATATTGGCCCAGAAAAAGGTTTCTTTAGAGTGTGTTCACATGTTTTTATATTTGGACCTCAGGGAATAATTCTATATGTCAAGGTAATATACACATGATGGTTCATATGGAATGTTATTTTTTCCACCACTAAATATGAAAAGTAGATTTCAAAAAATACATAGGAAGCACACATTTAATTAATACTTTGCGATAATTTATATTATTTTTTTTTAAAAAAGACATTGTCACAGACGGGAGGTCCTAGGTTCAAATCCGGCCTCAGACACTTCCCAGCTGTGTGACCCTGGGCAAGTCATTTGACCCCATTGCCTACCCTTACCACTCTTACACCTATAAGTCAATACACAGAAGTCAAGGGTTTAAAAAAAATTTAAAAAAAAAGACATTGTCACTTACAACTAGAAAGCAGCCTTTGGTGTTGAGAAAGCCAATAATTTATGGGACTCAGAAAATGGAAGAATGCTATTTCATATTTCATCCCACTAAACAAGATCGAAATATTAGTAGCAATAGATGTTACTAACAAGCGATGCAGAGCAGAAAGCCCGATGGGCAGAGCATTTCGAAGAAATCCTGAACCGACCGCCTCCACCAACTGTTCCGGACACACCACCAGCCACCGAACTGCTTCAGGTGAACACGGGCCCACCTACCAAAGTTGAGATCATCAAAGCCATCAAGACCATGAAAAATGGTAAGGCTGCAGGTCCAGACGGCATCCCCCCTGAGGCACTCAAGGCAGACCCAGAAATGTCAGCGGAGATGCTACAACCCCTCCTGCAGAAGATCTGGGAACAGGAACAAATCCCGACAGACTGGAAACTAGGCTACCTGGTGAAGCTACCCAAGAAAGGTGACCTATCCCAATGCAGCAACTGGCGAAGAATCATGCTTCTATCCACTCCCAGCAAAATCCTGACCAGAGTCATCTTAGAAAGACTGAAGGAGGCCTTGGACAAGAAGCTGAGAATAGAACAAGCAGGGTTTCATCAGCACAGATTGTGCACCGACCATATCGTCACCCTAAGAATCATTATCGAACAGTCCATCGAGTGGCAGTCCCCCCTCTACATGACTTTCGTGGATTTCGAGAAGGCATTTGACAGCGTGGACAGGAACATCATCTGGAGATTGATGCAGCATTACGGGATTCCCCCGAAGCTCATCAACATCATCCAGCAGTTATACGAAGACTTTACCTGCCAGGTCATCCATAATGGGAAACTGACGGCTCCCTTCACAGTGAAGACCAGAGTGAAGCAAGGCTGCATGCTTTTGCCCCTTATCTTCTTGATGGTCATAGATTGGACCATGAGAAGAATTACCAAGGACAACAATATGGGCATTCAATGGACTCACACCAAGCAGCTCGAGGACCTTGACTTTGCAGATGACATCTGTCTCCTTTCTCACAAGCAGCAGGATGTGCAAGCCAAACTTGCACAACTCTCTGAAGAAGGAAGAAGACAGGTCTGAAGATCAACAAGAAGAAGACCGAGGTGATCACAGTCAACAGCACACAGGACCTGCCAATCCAACTACAGGGAGAAAACATCAAGGAGACAGACCACTTCATCTATTTGGGTAGCATAGTCAGTAAGGACGGCGGGGCAGATGAGGACATCAGAAACCGAATCAACAAAGCTAGACAGGCATTTAACACCCTGCGGTCTGTCTGGATCTCCAAAGCACTGTCCCTCATCACTAAGCTCCGAATCTTCAATACCAACATAAAGACCGTCCTCCTATATGGATCAGAAAGCTGGAGAGTGAGGAGCGCTAACACCAACAAACTCCAGGTCTTTGTTAATAGATGTCTACGCTACATCTTGAACATCAGATGGCCTGAAAAGATCTCCAATGCTAGTCTCTGGGAAAGAACATTTCAGTACCCCATTAGTCAGGACATAAAGAAACGTAAGTGGAGATGGATAGGACATACGCTACGAAAACCGGAAGACAACGTAGCCTGACAAGCATTGAGCTGGAACCCTTCAGGGAGGAGGAAAGTTGGAAGACCAAAACAGACCTGGCGAAGATCTGCCGAAAATGAAACAAAAACAGTCGGAATGACATGGGCCCAGCTGGGGGAAGTTGCCCAGAACAGAGTCCGTTGGCGTGAGATGGTTGAGGCCCTATGCTCCTAAGGAGTCAACAGGAATAATAATATAATAATAAAAATCCTGTCAGGAAGAAAAACTGGAACTCAAATTTAAACATAAAATACTTAGGATGGTCCCGCCTTGTCTAATGTTTTCTCTCATGCAGGACTGAAAAAATATTTAGAAAAAGTCCTGTTTCATCCTGAAAAAAGATACAAATGTTATTTATTGCATGAAGTAAGATTTTAAAAGTCAATGGGAGCGACGACAAATGGATTAATCTTGCAAGGACAATAGCTAGTAGAAACACGGACCGGAAATCAGAAGACTTGGGTTAAATATCTGCTCTGTTACTTGTTAATCATGTGAACATTAATTAACAAGTCACCTTTTTGGGGGGGGGTCAGGTTTTTTCAGTTATTATTATCAATATGATTATTACTATTGCTGCTGCTAGCATTTCTTTAGTGCTTTAAGATTTGCAAAGAACTTTACAAATATTATTTCATGTTATCCTGACAAGTACATTGGTAGGTAGGTGCCAGTATGAATCTCATTTTACAAAGGAGAAAAGTGAGGCAGAAAGAAGTTAATTGACTTATCCAAAGTCATACATCTTGCCTCTGAGGTCAAATTTGAACTCAGGTGTCTGTCTCCAAGTCCAGGACTTTTATCTTCTGAGCTACTTAGTTGTCTCTAGGAAGAAGGGATAGAACTAAATGACCTCCTACTTCAGTTTATAGCACTTGGAGGCCACTTTCCAAGTTTAAAGCATTTTAGGGGTCAGTATCTCCTCAAAGTCAGGTTTATGTGTCCTGATATCTTCTATTGCAGGGAAGGCAATTTTCTAAAACTAATTTTGAAAGTGTCAGAAGAGATCACAGATAAGGGGAGGAAAACAACTTCTTTCACAAAACTATTTATAGCAGCTCTTTTTGTGGTGGCAAAGAACCAGCAGCTGAAGGAATGTCCATCAATTGGAGAATGACTGAACAAATTATGGCATATGATTATAATGGAATACTACGGTCCCATGAAAAATGACTGACAAGATGATCACAAAAATGAATGCTGGAAGGACTTCTATGAAGTGATACAAAGTGACGTAAGCAGAACCAGTAGAACATTGTACATAGTGTGGGATTCATATTGCAGAGAATGGTCCAAGCTGCAGAGGGGAGTTCAGGCTACATCACAGAATTCCAGAGGGCCCCCAGAACTCTAAGAGAGGGGGAAGTTAAAGGCAGTTGGAGTCCTGGGATAAGAGGGAAGGCAGATCACTCTGCTTGCTAGTCTGGAGTCCTAGGTTGGTCTTGGGCCTTGGGTCTTGATTCTGAGCAGAGCCATTTAGTTCCTAACTGCCAAGCTGCTTGACTTTGGTTAGACATTCAAACAACATCACAGTATACCTAGTTTAGTTATCTTGATTTAGAAGAAGAATATTTATAGGGTTAGAGAGCAGATCAGCCATTCAGGATACCTATCCCACTTTGGGAGGAGGGGCTGCTTTGACATAACTGTTTGAGGGTTTCCCTGACCTTATCTATCCTTATCCATATCCCATCCTTTCCCTTTCTCACCTCATTAAACCTTTTATCAACTGGGATTGAGATATACTCACAACCTCCTCAAGACAGTTATGTCACAGTTTGGCCTTGCTGTAGGACTGATTCATTTAAATGATCCACATTCTTACTACACAATGATGTTAATTTTCTAATACAGTGAGAATTAATGAATGCTACTTCCTTCAAGCTTGAATCAAAGTTTTTTGTAGATGTGCATGGTTTTCTTTCATCATTTCTTTCATCATTCCCCAAATCACTGTTGCCCTTCCCATAAATTCTCTCTTCTATTTCTATTATATCATCCTCCATCTGCAACTCTTACTCAGTCATTTCTTTGTAACTTTGTGTTACAACCACCAGCCCATAATTTATGACTTCTCCTAGTTTTTCTTTCCCACTGTCCTCTGTCTTATTATTGCCATTGCCCTTATCTGTCACTGCAAGGAGTAATGCTGCTTCCTCGATTCACAAATTGGTACGTGGTCTTTCTCCTTGGGACACATATTCCTCCATCTTAGATAAACTAGGGGAATTACTAAAGGTAGCACAGGTATGATCACAACATCTGGCTTTTGCTTTGTCACTGTATCTGTGTTATTGTCCCTGTTCTTGCTGTTATTACTGTTGTACCTAGAGTTATAATAGGTGTTTCTCCTATTGTTGTTGTTATTCTTGTTGGCAAAATTTATTGGTGACTTATATCTACAGTTCCTAACAATATGTCCCAATTTCTGACAAAGGAAACATCCTTTGACAGAGTTATTGTTGTTACTATTGCAGGAGGACTGCTTAGGCTGACTTTGGCTCCTCTGATTGTGGGACATCAGAGCCATGTTCTTTATCTCCTCTATCTCTTTTGCCTTTTGTGCCTCTTTTAGCTGCCTTTTTAACTCATCAATTTCCTTATCTTTTTCTGATGCCTTAGATAAACAGTGGGCAACCTTTTTGGTCCTGAGAGCTATAAATGCCTGCAGAAGGAGGAGGATGGAGGCTGAAAGTTCTGGAATAAGGGGGGGGGGCTGAAGGGCCCCCTGGGGCACATCCTGGGGCTCTGCCCAGACTGGCAGGTTGGGAGGTGGAGCCAGATATGGCTCAAGAGCCACAGGTTGCCTACCCCTGCCTTAGATTGTTTAGGCTCAGTATCCCTGGACTCATGTACATAGGCTGCAGTTTTTCTCAGTTCTTCAATGGGTGTGGTCTCCCATTGTGGGCAGTGCAATTTGAAATAAGATTGGATGTGAGTTACACTACCTTAACAAACTGATGCCTAACATGCTGGATATTATCTTCTGAGGTCATGTCCCTAAAGCCTAAGATGGTTTCTCCTGCCTCCAAGAACCTGTCTAAATATAGGCTTGGGTGTTCTTCTTCCCCTTGCCTAAGCTTCTCAAAGGATCCCCATGCATTGGAGCACCTTGCATGGAGACTTGTTGTCTCAGGCAAATCTTCTCTACAACATTTTAGGTATGCCATGTTGGCATGGGAGAATAGCTCAAGATCTTGATGCTATTCAGGCTAAGAGGCTGGGTTGGGGTTGCTCCTAATCTCAGCAATGAATTTTGCCTTCTCACTAGGGGTGTAAAGCTCAGTTAATAGCAACTCAATGTCCTCAAAAGTGAGATTATATACCCTGACAACCCTTTTATATTCTTTTTATTGATTTATGTGGGTTCGTTTAGAATTGAGGAAACCTGCTCTTTGAAATCTCCAAATCACCCCCTGTGAATTGTTTGTAGCCCTTTACATGTAGTATGCCTGAGTCTGGTTTCACTACAGTCCTATCTGTAATAGGTAGAATAGTGACAGGAGCTGCTTCAGCCCCTACAGCTTGTTGTTATGTGGTGTTATTGTCCAAGGTCTCCCTCCTTCTTTGGCAAAACTGTTCCCTCTATGATCTCTAACTGCATGCCGGTTCTTGTATCTAGCTCCTTGCCTTATCTAATTTGTTTGTTTGTTTCAATAAGAATCTTCATTTATTCAATCAATTTTTCTAGAGCCAGGTTTGTCACTTCTGCCTTCCCAAATGTAAAAGTCAAAATCTTTTCCAATATCATTAAGGCCCCATAAAATGTCACTGTCATGACCATCCCTGGTGGAACACAGGCCAGAGCTTCACCCAGGGGTATGGTCAGCCACTGACACGAATCATAGACTGTAATAACCTCCTTAAAGAATCAAGGGATAGTCACCAGCCCCAGCATTGAACATGCCCTCCATAAATCATATAAAGTACTACAGAGCACCACAGAGTAACAATTGCCCTATTAACAAAGCTGGCCATGATAAAAGCTTCCCACTCTCAGGTTCAGAAAGAAATCCTAGGCTGGCTGGCCGAACTGTAGTATTTGGGAAGCTGTAAGATGCCAGGGGTCAATAGCAATCAAGTCTCTCTAATCCTTTGGTCTATGGAGGGACACACACACCCAAAAGCAGGCTTCTGTAAGGGAGGGGAAGGATCTTGTCAAAGTGCTCCTTCACTTCCCTCCTCCCACTAGGCAGTTGGAAAGTCAGTTACAGTATGATAATGGTGGATAGACTTATTAACTACTGGGCTAAGACAGTAAGTTAGGAAATGCTAAACTGCTAAAGATGATAACTTGAAGCTCACAGGCACAGAGGTTAGGATTTACTTCCGGGCTACAAAGTAAGAAGAACTTGACTTGAGGAGGTTGTGAGTATATCCCAAAATATATAACTAGGCACTGCTCCCAATTGATAAAAGGTTTAATGATAAGGTGGGAAAGGGAAAGGATGGGAGATAGATAAGGATAGATAAGGTCAGGGAAACCCTCAAACAGTTATGTCAAAGCAGCCCCTCCTCCCAAAGGGGGATAGGTATCCTGAATGGCTGATATGCTCTCTAACCCTATAAATATTCTTCTAAATCAAGATAACTAAACTAAAGTAGACTGATGTTGTTTGAATGTCTAACCAAAGTCAAGCAGCTTGGCAGTTAGGAACTAAATGGCTCTGCTCAGGTTCAAGACCCCAAGACCAACCTAGGACTCCAGACTAGCAAGCAGAGTGATCTGCCTTCCCTCTTATCCCAGGACTCCAACTGCCTTTAACTGCCTCCTCTCTTAGAGTTCTGGGGGGGGGCCTTCTGGAATTCTATGATGTAGCCTGAACCCCCCTCTGCAGCTTGAACCCCTCTCTGCCATATGAGTCTTACAATAAGTAAGAGTGATACTGTATGATGACCAACTGTGAATGATTTAACTATTATCAGTAATGCAAGTATCCAGGACAACAGGAAGAGGACTCATGATGAAAAAGGATATCCTTTGCCATATAAGGAACTGACAGATTCTGAATGAAGACTGAAGCATACCTTTCTTCGCTTTATTTCCTCCATGAATTTTTCTCTGATGTAAACATGTCTTCTCTCACAACATAATACACATGGAAATACACATTGTAGGTTCAGCCTATATCATATTACCTGCCATTTGGGGGAAGAGGGTGGGTGGAAAGGTGGAAAGAACATGGATTGAAAATTTTTAGAAAAAAAATTTTTAACTGTTTTAACTTGTAATTTTTTTTAAAAGAGCAAAAGTTGGGTGTCAATGAGGCAACTTTATTCATTGGTTTTGGAGAATATTGCATATCCCACTCAGGTAGTAATAACATTTTTCCTAATGCTGAGTTTCTTCCTAAAATGATTTTTCCATTTCCTAGGCACTGAGGAGGAAATAATGTTGAACATTTTTGTATCTGCTTTTGAGGTGATGGGTCCAATATGTCTTTGATGCATTATTGCATCACTGGTGTATGTCTTATTGGAATCTCTACAGAGAGGTCTAGATTATCCAGGTGACTGAGATATTGAATTCCAGACCACTACCTGCTATATTTTGAAGAGGCTAGATTTATTTCCAATCCAGGCTGATATTCCAGAGACATTCATCTGCTTTGGTCATCTGAAAGCCATGGTGTCTATCTTCTTACAAACACACAGCTCCACTAGAGAAATTTGAATACAAGCCAAATATATTTAGTCTTTTTGATTCAAAACTCAGTTACTTTGTGGTCTTAGAAATATTTGTTAAAAGTGTTCTTGAATGGAATAAAATAATCATTTGGAAAATACTATTGAGAACAACAAGGTAGACAAAATGCTCAATTATTGATGTCAATGTTGAACAAGATGCTTTCCAAACATCCAGGTTGAAGTAACATTGCAATAGTTGGGCATTTGGGAGGCATAGATAAAATTCTTCAGTCACTGACTACCTTGACATTTTTGTGTCATTTCATTGGCAATTTTTGACAAACTAACAATTGTTTATGCTCTGTGTTATTCCTAAAGAATGTTGCCTTAATCTCTAGTCCTTTGTTTTTCCAAAAGTTTTATTGTTCAATTAACAATCTCCTGGCATATTAATCCCAAAATCCTACAGTAAAATAAGGATAATTCAAGGTGGCCTTTCCTTTGGTCTTAATGATATTTGGAACATTTTTTTTGTCAGTCACTGATGTCTCTGTCTCTCTCTCTCTCTCTCTCTCTGTATCTGCCTGTTCTCTCCTACTTTGTTTCTCTTCCTTTCCTTGGATATTTTCACAAGCTAAGTCAGTCCTACATATTTAGAAAATTATTTCTGTTGTTCAAGGATCATCATATGTTCTCATATGTCATAATTAGGAAGTAATCCCACTAGCCATTTACATCTGGCTAAGATTTTCTATGTAACCAGTATTCATAGAATATATAATTACCATTTCCTAAAATATTCCACTTTCATTTTACTCAGAGATCTTCTTTTCTTCAAATCAAGTCTCCAAGCATGTATGTCGTTGATAAATTGGGATTGTATCAGTTTGTTGGTAAAAAGGGCCAATTGCCTTAACTTTATAACAAAGTTGATATAGGCCGGGGAGAACAGTGGGTCTTTTTATATTAAGGCCTTCTTGAGGGATTTGGACTGACACAACTGTGGAGACACCTCTATTTATTAAAGTTTAAAGGATTAAAAGGGTTTAATGGAAAGGTAAAAGCAGGAAAGATTCCCTAAATAATAATGGGGTACTACTTCCAACCACACCAATTCAAGGTCCCTCATAGGATCTTCTTTCATCTGGTAAAAACCAGACCTGCTTTCTCTCCTTATTACTAACTTACCCAATTCCTAATTATCTAAGCCTATTTTTAATAATTATTCTTACATAATATCTCGTTACTGCCTCCTTGTATTTTTTTAAACATTTATTAATATTTATTTTTTAGAAAAGTTAACATGGTTACATAATTCATGCTCTTACTTTCCACTTCACCCCCTGAGCTTCCCCCCCCACCCCCATGACTGATGCATATTTCCACTGGTTTTAACATGTGTCATTGATCAAGACCTATTTCCAAATTGTTGATAGTTGCATAGGTGTGGTAGTTTCGAGTCTACATCCCCAATCATGTCCGCCTCAACAGATGTTGAACACATGTTCAAGCAGTTGTTTTTCTTCTGTTTCCATTCCTGTAGTTCTTCCTCTGAATGTGGGTAGCGTTCTTTTCCATAAGTCCCTCAGAATTGTCCTGGGTCACTGCATTGCTGCTGGTACAGAAGTTCATTACATTCTATTTTACCACAGTATATTGGTCTCTGTGTACAATGTTCTTCTGGCTCTGCTCCTTTTGCTCTGCATCAATTCCTGGAGGTCTTTCCAGTTCACATGGAATTCCTCCAGTTTATTATT
>NC_058134.1:148284096-148308500 GCF_016433145.1 Gracilinanus agilis
ACCCTCAATCAGCAGGGGGTGGTCTGATTGTGGAAAATGAAAATTTCTCTCTAGAACTCACAAAGGAGTTAATTGTTATACCATGTCCATCCATTGGAAAGGAGCATAGGTCAAATTAGGCCTAAGAAACTACCTAAATAAACTAATTAGGAAACTTAAGTACCACTTACTCTATGAATAGGAATTTTTCTTTTATTTGTATTTCTAATTACCTTGTGCCTATGTGTGATTGTTGATTTCATATATTTTCCCCTAGACAAACAAACAAATCCTAGAAATAGAATTTATATGATCTGGTGTATATGGAAACTTATTGCCAAATTCACATAATAAGCTACTGTGGCAATGGCACAAAACTCATTAGGAATTAGTTGTTATGGGGAGTGGACAGGAAACTAGAGCAGATAGTAACAAACAATAATCTATACTTTTATCTTCTTCCCTATCTGAGATTTGCTCTGACTTAGCCTCTTATTTTATAACTAAAAATTGATTCTGGCAAAACCTACATCCAGAGGCCAGCTATCAGATGCCTTTGACAGTGTGTACTGTTGTAATACTATTCCATTCTCCAGATCAGAGAGAGCTAAAAGTTCTTCTAGATATCTTATACATTTCATTTCATATTGATGTATTTCTTATTAATATGCAAATTAAGTTTTTCCACCTCTTTCCATTTCCAATTCTACAAGCAAACAATTACAAATTATACATTATAGTTAAGCAACTTTGCTTTTTGCCATCATGATACAAACTGAGGAATTTGACCTTTTATATTTTTTTCTCCATTGATTAAGTTGAAATCAATAAGCCCCTTTAGCAAATATCTGCTAGGACTTGAGGATACACAGAAAAATTGGAATAACACATCTGCCCTCAAGAAGCATATTGTCTATGGGGGTAAAGAAATATTTGCACCATTATTTCTGTGGGGAGAAAGAGTGAGGAGCATTCCATTCATACATATTTTATATTCATATTTTATCTGATATCCTTCTGTGATTGAAAATAGGATATATGTAAGTAAAATGGAAGCCATCCAGTCATTCAGATATGTTTTTCATTCAACACACATTTTGCTGTCTTTAAAAGAGGAGCTTTTGTTACAGCTCTTACTGCTTTCTAATACCTACAACAATCAAAATTTAGCTATTGGAAGAAATACAAGCTCTTCCCTAAAGCCTAGAAGGATGCTTGGATGAAGTAATTGATCATTGTTATTCATGTTTTAACTTACTTAAAATCTCACATCAGTGATGTGAATAGAAATTGCTTCCCCAACAAAACAATAACAGTACATATTTCCTTAAAGAAAAAGAAAATGACTACTTTTGGAGAGCATTCAATATTGTAACTTAAAATGTTAGAAAATTCTAATTTTTTCCACTTGCCAGCCTATTAGTATAAAATCTGTAGCACTTGTTGAGAGTGCTGTTAAATACATTTTCATGAAAATTGCTACACTATTTTCCCTTAAGAGACAATTGTCATGACCAAAAGAAAGCTTTCCCCATAGCATGTCTGCTTTACAATTTAAACTTACTGCTTCTTTTTAAGCCTTTTAAAAATCTTTCTATTAGTTGTTTACCAAATGAGAAATATGTCTTTTGCCTTCAGCAAAGTAACTATTCTCATTCATTGAAATCAAGGTAGATTGTCATGCTTCCTCAGGAGGACCACCCATAAAACAAAAGTAAAGCAGTTTGTTGATCTGTATTATCTTCTTATTTCCTTTTTCAACATTCCCCCTTGCCTAGGTATCTACCACAGGCACCAAAGAGTCTCTATTTCCTAAATAAGTATTTCTCTTGGTTAGAGAGAAGCTGATGAATTTATTCCTGCTAAAAATGTTAGGGGATGATGGCATTAGACATTACAATCTTGGGCACATATTTGGTTTGATGAAGAATGCAAAACTCAAAGAAATAGAATGTTTAAATGGTAGTAATTATAAACTAGGCCTTAATTCCTCAAATGTTGAAAGACATATTTCTCATTGATTAAACACCTAATATAAAGAGTTTTTTAAAAGCTTAAAAAGAAGCAGTAAGTTTAAATTTCAGCAGACATTCTATGGGGAAAACTTTCTTTTGGTCATGACAATTGTATCTTAAGGGAAAATAGAAGAGCAATTTTCATGAAAATGTATTTAAATAAAATAGAATCTACTCTAGACACATAGACACATATTGGATATATATTCCTAAATGTATTCAAATAAAGATGGCAAACATAGAAATCAAGATACTAAGAAGAAAAGAAGCTCTTCATGGTACAGTGGTAAGAACATTGGCTCCAGAAGAAGGATTTCTGCCCTCTAGTTGTTTCCTCATGTGAAAAAAAAATGAGGAGGTTGAAATCAATTATCTCTAATCTCTCAGATATCTTTTCAGCTCAAAAATCTATGATCCTCTGGTTCTAAGAAGTAATGGAGTATTGGCAATAACAATATGAGTTGTTCTCAGATATGATTAGTTTGGAATGAAGTAATCTTTAGCAAAAGAAATAAATGAATAAACAAATGAGATAGCCTCTAACTTGCTATTTACTGATCAGAGGTAGGCTTCTAAGATATTGAGCTGAATAGGAAACTTCAAAATTATCCAGTGAGATTCCATTTTACAGATAAGAAAACTGAGTTCCCCCCAACAGGTTAAATGTTGCTTAAGTTCAAATAGCCAGTAATTGGGAATTAAATTCATGTTATCTGACTGCTAATTCAGTATTCCTTCCACTACATCATGCTGGGCCACTGTCTATTACACTGACTATTATGTAAACTCATTCATATGGAAACAACCTCAGCCTTAGCCTCATTAGTGATATGTCCTATCAATTTGAGTTAACAGTCCCTGGTCAGTGTTACAGTCACTGAAGAAATGAACTATTCTAAATTACAATGGTGAAAAAACCTGAAAATCCCACTGCTCCCAAATGCTTTCAATTCCTCATCTAAAGGTCTACTTTCATCACACTGAAACCACATTTCAGCTTGATTCACAACATATTATTAAACCAACTTTCTTGGTAATATTTCTTGTCATAACCTACTATATGTAATTGATGTATTCTATGATGTGATAAAGGAAGATCTTATACTAATGACTTTAGCATCAAATAGCTATTTTTACCAAATGCAATTGGGTTAAAAAATAATTACAAAGTGCCAATCATGACAACAACTCATTGTCTGCGACTGAAAATTAAACCCCGTTTCCAGACTCTATAAAACTCTGTGCTCAATATTCCTCATCATCTAGGAGCATACTCAAGGCAATCAATATGTCTTTTAATGTGTCTGCTTTGGTAAATCAGGGTCATTAACCTGAATAACTAAATTAGTTCTTATTAGTTCTAAAGGTAATATTTAACAGCACACTTCAACCAGGGAAGGATAGTTTCAGGCTTCACTATTGTTGAAGGCTAAAAATAGCATTTGGAAAAGACATATGGGAAGATATTAAAGGCAAAAGAAACAAGCAAAGGGAAGACAACTGAAATAGACAGCAGTGCATGGTTTGTGATATCAGCTCTGATCTATTAACGATTAAATTATGGTTGAAGAAAGGGGTTTAAAGCCACTATATTAGAGTATAAAGTACTTTTCCTATTACCTCTGGATAAATGTTGATAAAAAATATAATAGTAATGCGATATAATGAACAGTACTGCTGACCTTTGTGTCAGAAGAACTTTAATTCCTGACAGTTATTAGCTGTGTAATGTTAGGCAAGTCACTCCATCTCTCTGAATCAAAAACAAAGACTGCCTCTGAGTAATTTCAGTTACTCATGGGAGAAAATTCCCATTCCTACAAAATTTCGGGTCCTTCAATCATTGATGTGGTGACCTGATCTATCTACTCTCTATTTGTTGTCATCCTTTCCAAAAAGTCAAAATAGGAATAATAATGAGCAACCATTTTTATCTTTTATGAAAACACTTAGAGGTCATCATCATCTAAATATCACTATAAGATTTTCCAAGGCCATATGTCTACTTTTATATGACACTTTTATGTAGCAGATGGCTAAATGAATTTGAAAACTCTCTTTCCTTTCCTTGCACAGTGTGCACTTTTATAATTCCGTCTATTCTTTATGAAGATAACTTTGGGGATTGGATTAAGATTCTTCAATAACTTTCTGAATAATAGAGGTATATATAAAATTTCATTAAAAACTAATTTTTTTCTTTCTATGGGTTGATTAACAGCATCTCATTCTCCTTCATTTTCATTGTCTCTGAAGATAATGAAAGTTCCTTCAAAATAGGTTTACTCAGTTTCTTTGCCCCCTTAATTTCCCAGTTGTCATCAATTCCCATAGAAAAAGTGCTTAGAATATAAAACCCTTTGCCATCTTTCCACAATGCTTTTCAGATCCATCAGAAGATAGACATATAGACTTGGAAGAGACATTTGTATAAATCTACTCCACACCTCAGTTTGCACAGGAGGAACGTAAGACCTTAAAAAAAAAAAAAAAAAAAGAAATCACTTACTCAAAGTCATGTATAGTGAGTACTAGAAGAGAGGTGTCCAAAGTGTTCCTCTAGTGATCTTTCCAGATCATTATGCTGCTTCTCTAACATAAAAGGACAATTCCACTGGGCTGTAAAAATCCATATCTTTCTTCAATTGATAATATTATTTTCTCAATGATGCTGCATCACTGTAAAAATCATGGTCTACCCCTATCTCAGAAGAATTTAAATTGCAAATAACCCCAAAGGCCCAGGAAATATGATTGCTGGATATAGATTGGCTGAATTATGTTTCCTGTGATAATTTACATTCAAGAATCAGTATAAAGAACACAATTTATGATATGGAAAAGAAAGTGAGTCAAGTGTAGACAAAATGAGAAGGGGAAAAATATGGGCAGCTTAAATTCAGTAGTACTAGGACAAATGAACAAGACAGAGACAGAAATCCTCTCTGGATGATTTATAGGAAAACACAGAAATCTCATATGAAAGAGAAGGCATGAAAGGTTTAGAATCTGCATTATTAGAGGGATACATTGATAGAACAAGAAGCTTAAAAATATCAGACTTGGTATTTTAAAAAATATTAATATTTTCAGGTACCATATTTAGAACATATGATAATGTATATTATCATAATAACTATTGACAAATAAATAAATGTATATAATAAATAATATATTTATTTATACATGTATGTACATATACATAAATAAATAAATGCATATTATCAAAACAAACAAATAAATGAATAAATAAATAAATGTAGTTAGCCTTTAAAGGGGGTCTTGAAAAGTAGGATTGATTTCCATCTTTTCAAAATGCTTAAAAGGGGGAGAAAAACTAAATTATTTCTGATAATTTCTTCTAGCCTTATAATTCTGACTTATATGTTCAAAAAAATTTTGAAAGTGAAACAAAAATTAATCATTAGTATGGTGGCATAAAGATACGAAAGATGTTTTACTTGATAAAAGAGGATGGAATCATATTCAGATAGCCAGATTTGTTTTGTGAATTTTATTCCACTTATCTATCCACTGAAATTTTCCACTTAGTCAGAATCTGACTAGAAGATATAGGAAGACCCCTGCATAGGAAGTATAGAGTTACATAAACATTGCAATAAATTTTAAGGACCTTGAAGTTAATTTTGAACAATTGAGGGTATTTTCCTGAGTCTTAAAACTTACTCTGATCCCAGCAATATGACCAGTGTTCAACCAATCATTCAATAAATGCATTGTATGCTACTACTACAGTAGGTACTGGCTAAGTGCCCAGAATATGAAAATGTGCAAAAGACAATTACTATCCTCAAAGACTTTAAAGGCTAATGGAGAAATATGGACTAAAGATATATGATGAAAATTTTACATATAGCATAAAAATAATTATGAGAGTAAAGGCACTGAAATTAAGAGGATTTGGGAAAGATTTCTGGTAGAAGATAGGGTTTTAATTAGCACCTAAAAGAAGCCAAGGAGGTTAACAGACTGAATTGAAGGATAAAGTTCTAGGTATGGGGGAGAGCCAGAGAAAATGTTGGGAGCTGAAAAGCGCGTCATTTGAATAAACAACCAAAAGGCATATGTCATTGAATTGAAGAGTATGTGGCAGAGAGTAAGATGTAAGAAGACTGGAAAGGTAAGATTGGGTGAGGTTGTGAAAGTCTTTGAATGCCACATAACATTTTGTATTTGATCCTGAAAGCAATAGGGAGCCAGTGGAGTTTATTAAGTAGAAGAGAGTGATATGATCATCAGGAAAATCATATTTTCAAAATGTAGCAATGTATACTGATAATTTCCCCTTGATTTTAAATATTTTTGTTTCTGGTGAAAAGTAGATGCTAAAACTCTTAGTGATTTTGTAAAGTCATAAGCTGATATAAATTATTTAAACAAAAAATGATTGAGGATAGACTTTTCCAACTGTAGACTACATGTCCCCTAGAACTTATCTTTCAATTACTATTTACAAGAATTTACCATATTTATTTCATTTCTTTAAAATTATGGACTTCTCTAGCACATGAGGGAATTATTAAAAATCTAGGTCTAAACAAAGAGAAATTACCTATGTAATGAGGTTATTCAGTTTCCCCGTAGATTTGTTTCCCATCATTGGAAATCAAAGGCAGAGGTAGAATTTAATAGTCCTTAGGAATGTAATCCCAATATTTTATGTTGTTAATTACAAATTTCCAGAAACATTGAAACTCAAAACTCTATTTCGGGAGTAATGGGACAAAAACCCTGGCTGCTGTCTTAGTCAAGTCAATTAACTAGTATTTACTAAAAATTTACCATGTGTCAAGCATTGTGCAAAGTACTGGTAATAATAGGAAACAGAAAAAGAAGGAAAATTTTAAGAGTAACCCACATACTCAAGCAGTTTATAATCTAATAGGAGAGACATGAAAACAACTATGTTTAAGTAAGATATTTACAGATTAAACTAGGGACTGTCTGAGAAGGAAGACACTAAGACTAAAGAAGAATGGGAAAGCTTTGAGAAGTTAGAACTTTAGCTGAGACTTGAAGGAAGCTAAGCAGCAGAAATGAAGAATTTTCTAGATATGAAGAAAAGTCAGTGAAAATGCTCAGTCAGCATATAGAATATCCGGTATAAAACCAGCAAGGATGCCAGTGTCACGGAGTTGAGTAGATGGATGTCAAGTATCTTTTTCATAAATATTCAAGTCAGTGATCTCATAAAAACCTAGAGTGACATAAATTATTAATTCCTTAAGAAAAAAATTGAGAACAGTAGCCTTTTCCAGTATGGACATTTATATCCTAAAACTTATCCTTCAATAACCATTTCCAAGTGTATATCACATCCATTTCTGTTTTTTAAAATAATCTAGTAAGAAGACCACAAAGGTAGGAAGGGGACAAGTTGCAAAGGACTTTCAAAGATAAATAATGACTTTTTATTTGATCTGAACATAAGAGAGAGCCAATGAAGTTTATTAAATAGATGATACTCAGATCTCTGCTTTAGGAAGATCAGTTTGACAACATAGCAGTACCTGGATGATTACATTACATAAAGTGATTTTTGATTTGTGCGGAAAAAAAAAAGCAAACAACCTTCTGGAGATTTGCAATGTTTTATTTGTTGGCTTCACATTATTTTTCAAAGATATCATAATTTCTCATTTTGTATTCTTAAACCTCCTATTTTAACACATTTTTTGAGTTTCAAACATAATTTTTTTCTAATAAAAGTGCATGTCTTCTTTTTGTATTTGTGTGTATGTGTCTTAGTATGAAAAACTAGCTCTCATCTCCTATGGGAGTTAGTTAATATGGCCTACATAAACAAGAGTCCTGTGAATGATGGATTCTTTTTTGAAATGAGCCATCCTGAATGCAACTGTGCTCACACTAAACTGAGGGAATTAAATTGAGGTTCTCCTAAAATGTCTTCTTTCTGACCCATCATCTTGAAAGATACAAAGACCTTTACAGGGATGTGAAAGCACAGACTAGTTATCATCTGGAGGGGTGACATGAAATGAAACAGATGGATTGAATAAATCTTGATTTATGAAGCTCATACCTGTCATATAAGCTGAAACCCTAAGTGGTGCATGTGGGGAAAAGGGCGAAAGCTTTAATTCCCATATTCTATATAGGCATCAATTTTTCATTTTTATTACTCTTTGAATTAATGTTTTGATTTGAGTGGCTCCACATTTGCTTTGATATACTCAAAACACTGTCTGAATAAATAAATGTATCAAATCTGGCAATATATTGTTGGCAATATATTACATATATTATATTTGTTTTTCTAATGCATCTTTCACAAGGCTTTAAATTTTATCATATTCTCTACATAGCAATAAAGCCATTTCCATTGCAAACTTGTAACAATAATGGATAGCAACCTTCAGGGGATACATTTCTGAGAAATTTATTTCCCCTCATGTTGCTCAGCCACCCAAGGAATGAATTTGTTTCCATGACAGATAAGGACTATACAGATCATTTTTAAAATGGTCTTGGGGCACTACAAATCAATATCAGAAAAGAAATTACAGGATAATAATATTTCTTTTCATTAGGTTGATAAATGATATTCTAGATTTATGCATTGAAATGGTCTCGTTAACAGTTATTAAATAATCTTAAGCATGCAACTTGGTTGTGGATCTTTTCTTTAATTTTAGATAATAGAACTGAAGTCAAAATCTTTCTTCAGTTGGATCATGATTAATAAACAGAAATAGCCTGGAAAATGGTACAAGATTTTAAAACTGAAAGATCCTCCCAAAAGATTACTGTTTTAAGAAACTTGGGGCTGGAAACATTTAATTTAATAGGAAAAAAATCTAAGTTTGAACCCAGAACATAGGAAGGGAAATCATTAACTAAGATCATTTTAACCCTATCATCAACTACTTGAAATGTGAACAAAATATTGTCAATATTTTGAGAATCCATGAATGTCATACTCATAAATACAGGCATAAGTGTATATAATATGCATTTTACATGTGGGTCCCTACATGATTCAGTGAATAGAGCATTGTGCCTGGAATCAGGAAGATTTGAGTTCAAATCAGATATTTAATATCTATGTGACTCTGGGCAAGTAACTAAACTATTTTTGCCTTGGTTTCCTCATATGTAAAATGAGTTGGAAATAAGCCACCCCAGTAACTCTGTAAAGAAATCCTAAATCAGTTCACAAAGAGTCAAAAGCAACTGAATGACAACATATATTTGTGTGAACATGTGTATACATATATGTATATTAAAAATACAATTTACTAATAAACTGAGTCATTAAATTGATTTGGCAAAATATAATCAGTCTTTGAATATAAGACTATTCTGTAAAATTGTACAGACAAGCATTTGAATGGATTGGCTTACAAATGTTCCCTAATCTTTAACTTATATCTTGGCTTTTTCTTCAATGACTATGATGAATATGTAACTATTTCCATATCATAATAACCTTTTATGTTACTACTGTACCTTACTTTGGATTTATACCACTTAGAATATATCTATGTTTGTGTGACTATTGCACAATCTATGGAAAAATGAAAAATGCAATCAGTCCACAGAGGGTTAGGGGTAGGGAGCAACTAAACTGGTTCTTCCACAATAGTAATACAACTGTTTCCTTTTTTTTTTTTTTCACTTTCTGTTTCTTTTGGCAGTAGGTAGATGCAGCTATCTGTCCAAGTCCTTCTGCATGATAAACTTGCATACTGGCTCTTCTAATCTTATAATCGGTTGTTAACTGTGAACTATGTCTACAAATGTGTTGGACATATCACGTAAAGCAATTAATAATGTTTTGATGATAGCACTTTGAGAAGTATGATGGGAAAAAGAGCTTACCTCAGAATTGGGAAAACTTGAGATCATGTCCTATGACTAAAATATGCTAGTTCTTTCACCTAGGACAGCCACTTAAAGTTTCATTACCCCCAGGCAATTATTCTCTGAGACATAAATTGCAGAACTTGAAGAAGGAATATACTATTGTACCATTAGAATTATACTTTCAGTCCTCCCTCCCTATCCACAACAACATTGTGGTGAAGGTAATATAAGAAATAGCCTGATACTGTTCATCTGATCCTTGATTAGCTAGAAAGTATTCAAAGGAGGACAACTATGATAATGAAGGACCACAAACTTGTGTCATATAAAGCATGGTTAGCCAGAAAGGAAGATTCATGGGAGACACAATATCTTTGATCAAGTATTTGAAAGACTTTCATATGAAGAATAATTATAGCTCTTCTTTTTGGGACCAGACCCCAGAACAACAAGTGAAAGCAACAAAGAATCAAATTAATATTTTAGGATAATAATGAGAGCTATCCAAAAGGGGAATGAGCTCCCTTAAATGTGGGGGGAAAGTCTCCCTCCTTGCACATCTTTAAGTAGTAGTTGAATGATGGCTTGTTAAAAGTATACATGTCTGCATATGCACATATGTGAATAGATTATGCATATATGTATGCATGCACACACACATAGTGTTAAGATTAAAAATGATAAAGACTGATATAATAAGAGAAATTAGTAGTTTAATTAAAGCCATGGCCATGTTGGTAAAATATATATAAGACCGTGCCTATCTTTTATATTTACTGATGGAACCCATTTTCTCTCCCGCTCGCCAGCCAGCTCCTAAGGAAGACCAAGGGCTTTCTTTAGGCCCTCCTCTCATTTAAACTGTCTTATGTGTGGGGACTTAGACGTCCCCACACCCAAAGAACCAGAAACCGGAAACCCATTGGAATCATGGGAAATATAGTCTAATAGTCCCCACGTGTCCATAGAAAATTTGTAACATACTTTTAAATGCCATATCCCCAGAATCCAGATGATGGACCTGTTTGATGAAGGCACCAAAAGATGCCTAAAGACCCTTCACTGGATCATGAAGACCAAAATTGAACTTTCGGTGCTGTTGATTTTGAACTATGGGGAGTTAAAGGAGCTGAACGCAATTTGTTTTGAATGTACTCTACTATGCCAATAAGGGACTGCCCCCAAATTGGTTTTTTGTCAATGCGGCTAGTTTTATCCATTTGTTTATCTATTTCTTTTATCCCCCAAATTCCTGAAATTTAGAAGTTGTCTATGTTTACAGATCCAGCGAAGAAAAAAGGGCCAACCTTTTTTTTTGGCTGGATCTCAGGGGGGAATGTATATTTGGAATTGGGGAGATACCATTTAAAAGTATGTTACAAATTTTCTATGGACACATGGGGACTATCAGACTACATTTCCCGTGATTCCCATGGGTTTCCGGTTTCCGGTTCTTGGGGCATGGGGACATTTACATCCCCACGCATAGGACAGTTTAAATGAGAGGAGGGCCTAAAGAAAGCCCTTGGTCTTCCTGAGGAGCTGGCTGGCGAGCGGGAGAGAGAATGGGCTCCTTCAGTAAATATAAAAGATAGGCTCAGTCTTATACATATTTTACTAACATAGACATGGCTTTAATTAAAATAATAATTTCTCTTATTATATCAGTCTTTATCATTTTTAATCTTAACAATAGGCATAAGCATAAATTCATGGGATTTAGTTTTCTGGTATGAATTGGACTTGTTGGCTGTAGCAGTACCTTCTAATCTCAAATTCCAGATTGTTATGATTATATATAAGAATATTGAAACTCAAGAAGATTAATTTGATAAGCTTATTCTTAAATCCATTATTTTTGATTCAAAGGTTCATCCTTCATCCACCAATACACCTCTGAAGTTATAAACTCTGGAATATAACCCAATGTAATCTTGAATATTGCCAAATCTTTGTATGGGTAGTGTTCCTCCTCAGTTCCAAAGCATTCTTCATTTTTCTATCTACACAGATTTTTCCCCCTTTGTTTGACATGGAATATGCCATATGAGGTAGTTTCAGGAAACATCAAAATGTGCTGCATTGATGCTTTAATTTCTGCCCCTTTATCAATTTTTGGCAAATGGTTTCTCACAAACTAGCTCTACAACTACCAAATATATAAAATTATTTTAATAAACTGAAAATTTTCAGGCATAGAAACTAAAAATAAATGGCTTGTATTTTTTGCCAGTTAGAATTATTTCCTTTAATATTTGATTCCTATTTCTTCACTAGTCATCTAGAATTTCCTCAAGTCTTTTAATACTATTCAAATACAAAATTTAATCTTTAACAAACAGACACTCAGCTACCAAAGGTTAGTTTCAAATTTCAGTTACAAATAACAATGGCCAACTAATTTCATGCTGTGTGTGTGTGTGTGTGCACATTTTTGAGAGAGAGAAAGAGAAATAGAGACAGACAGAGAGACAGAGACTGACTGATGGTAGAAGTGAGACAATGAATCTGAAAACTTTCCATATGAGAGAATAGATTGAAAAAGGTGAGTTGTAATCATTATACAAAGTTCAGTTACTACAATCAACAATTAAGAATAAAAAATATTATTTTTCTCAATTCCAGTTTTGTATTTGTGGAATTGAATTAAAAAAAAAAAACTATGGTCATCTCCTTTCAGTCCTCTTCCTTGTCAGAGGCGGGAGTGAGAAGAAATAAAATAAAGTAAAAGAGATAGATTCAGCATCTAATAGAAATATTAGGTTGCACAATGCTAGACTGGATTCAAGAAGACAAATGTGAATACTCTCTCACAATCACCCAGATGTGTTACCTTAGGCTAGTCAGTTAAAATCCACCTACAAAATGTGGGCAATAATGATACCTATCTCTCAATGTTATTCTGAGGTTTAAATGAAATAAATTATGTAAAATGTTTTCTAAGTCTTGAAGAACAATATAAATGCAAAGTATTTTTAGTATATTTTCTTTTCGTATCATTTGAATGATTTTATTAGTTGGAATGGACCTCAGCAGGCATCAAAGCCATCTTGTATCTGAAAAGCAGTTCACATTTTAAAATACCTGATAAGTAGACATTTACTTCTTGGCCCGAAGATCTCTATTGAGGCCAAAACTATTATCTCTTCAGAACCAATACATTCCACCTTTGAACTGTAAAAGATGGGGCACCAGGGATGTTAAAATATAACCTAAATGGTTGTGGGTACACAGACTGGGTTGAAGGAGAGACATAACCAACCAGGTTAGGGAGACCAGAGTTCACTGCCAAGCTGCTGTTAACTGTCAAGAATGGCAGTTAGCCCAGCTCACCCTAGGCCAGGGTCTTTGAAATCAGTAGGCAAGGTAAAAGTTTTTAACAGTTTTAATTATTATTAACTAAATAAAGGTGGAATAGGAGATTCTGCCCTTAAAAACCTAAAGGGCTAATCACAGGGGCAAGGGGAGGACTTGTCTACTCTAATTCTAATTGACCTAGGCCAGGCAGGGTTCAAAGGAGCAGTTCTGGAGTCACTGGGAAGGCTGCTTCAAACCTGGTTCCAGCCAGGTTTGACCAGCACAGTTAAAGGGCCTGAGGGTGGCTTTGAGGGTTCTCACAGTAATCCAGAGATGATCACAGGATGCCAAAAGCCAAGGTAATCCAAGGTACCCAAGTAGAGAGAGTGTGCTTGAGATGCTGTCCACCAGATCCCAAACCCTTCCTCCACTTGGTGCAGCTCTGCAGGTCTTGTCCACTTGCTGAAAGCCACCACCACTCAGGATCCCAGGGAATCAGGATGCAGGGTGTCCTTAACTCTGAGATCTCCCAGGGCTAACAACAATTTGTGCCAATCACTAATGGAGTCTCTCTCAGAGCACAAGCCCTACTTCCTATTCTTTCATTCCATCTTGGAATCCTCCAGCCCTTCCTGCTACGTCCAACACTATATGTAACTAATACTAAATAATCTTCCTCACAACAGGACAGCTCTAACTATTAACAAGTTTCAGGACATATCTCTTAGCTCTACCCTCTGGGTCAGCCTCTTACACATCGCTTCTTTTCTCCTGGTTAAATTTCCTAATTTCCTTCAAACAATCTTTATATAGTTGTGATGGCAAACCTTTTAGAAACTGTGGGCTATGCCATACCACTCTCTCCCTTTCCCTCTCCCCATCCCTCCTTAACCCATAAAAAGTAAGCATTTCAATTAGGATGCAGGGCAGAAGATTAAATGAAGTGAAAAAATGTCCTTGGCATGGTAGAAATGGGGAAGAGAGAAGTTCCCAAGTCCTTCTGCCTTTCTTGTAATCAATGCTGGTGGGTGACAGATCCTGTATCCACATTGAGAGCTTGGTGTGGCCTATTGGGCACATATACTATAGGTTCACCATCATCATTATATAAAACAAACCTGAGTCTTTTCACCATCCTGACAAGACTCTTCTAAATAATTGGAGAGTATACAGAACAGTTTATCACTGTAATACATAAAATATGATGCCAAGAATTGAATATACCACTCCTGTGGTTGAACTGGTACAGAGCATAGCAGGGCAATCCATTCCTTATTATTTAAGCTATATGTTTTTTTAATGTAGCCTAAAGCCATATTTCTTTTCTGGCTTTGATATCAATGATAAACTGAACTATACTAGAATCTGAAGATCTCTTTCCTGACAAATTTCACTCTAAATATGCCACATTCATTCATTCCTTATGAAGTTAATTTTTGTACCCAAATGTAAGTCTTTATATTTATTCCTATTCTTATATTCAGCTTAGTGTTCTAGTCTGTCAAGATATGATGGATATATACTCTATCACAAGATGTGTAAGTTATCCTTTACTAACTTTGTATGACATATTTATTATCATTTCATTTGTATCTCTCCTATTTTTCAGAATAATAGCAAGAGATAAATTATGAAATGCTTTAGTAACACAGAGATAAACTATGTCTACTATATTGTTATGAATATTGTTTTGAATATGTTATGGACATTGTTTGAAATGGGATGAATATGCATTCATTCTGGCATGAATTTTTTTATGAAGCCATGTTGATTGCATATAATCACTTTATACTTTATTAGATGTATAGTCATCATCCTTTAATTAACCATTCTAGACATTTTCAGGAATTGAATTCAAAGTCATGGGACAATAGTCTCTCCTCTTTTGGGGGAATATTACAACATTTACAATTCTCCAATTTAGTCATACCTCCCATGTTTTCCATATTCTATCAAATGTCACTTATAATGGTTCAGCAATGAGTATCTGCTATATCTCTTAGTACTGGATGAGATAGTTTATCTAGATCAGGTGGCATAAAATTGCAATTTGATCATGTTACTCTCCTACTTAAGAAATACCAGTGTTTTCCTCTGAACTTTAAAAACAATATAGAAGCTACCTGGGGAGACAAGATGTCAGAATAATCCTCAGCAGCTCAATTTGACTATAAGAATCCTCTCTGATCAATGATTAAAATAACACCACAAAACAAATACAGGAGTGAAAGAACCAACAAGGAGACAAAGTAAAATTTCAAGAAAAGAAAAACCCAAAAGGTAGGCAAAGAACATCTGGGGCATTGGGGTGAGAGGAGAACATACCCAGCAAGAAGCTGTAGCAAGGAGGAAAGAGCAAGGCAAGAATGAGCAACAAACCCTCACTGTACATCTGCTGCCCAAGGTTTGGGAACCTATGCCTGAGCCAACATCCAGAGCCTGAGAACCTGTCTGAGCAAATAGAGGTACAAGCCAGCCCATACCCCTTAAAATTTCAAACCTGTGGAGAAGTCTGGGCTTGGGAAAAAGACTTAATTCACATTTCTGGGTGAATAATAGTACCAAGTACAAAGTAGTGATCTTTTTGCCTAAAACTCAGGGTGTAATTCAAAGACACAACAATCAAGGTTGTGCCTGATTGGATCAAGTTCCTAGTGAGATCAAAAACTTGAGCCTAAGCCCGAGGCTAGAATTTGATCAGTTCCTGACCTGATCAAGATGAAATTGAGGTAAAAAACTTACACGTAAATCTGAGGCCAGTCTTTAAGCTATCAGCATCACAAGCGTAAATTGAATCAGCAGGGGGAGAGGGTTCTCAGAGTTTTCAACCCCCAGATCATCACATCATTCCCCCAAAGCCTACTATAATTTGATAGGAAAAATGAGCAAACAACAAAAAAAGCACCTAACTCTAAAGAATTTTTATGGGGACAAATAGCAATGTACAGATACAGAAGAGGACAGTGAAATCAAAGGAAACATACTATGAGTCCAAAAGAAAAATACAAATTGGACACTGATTCTAGAAGAACTTCAAAAATTAATTAAGAGAGGCAGAGGAAAAGTGGGGAGGGGAAAGGAAAATGATGTAAGAAGAAATGAGCCAATTGAAAAAGGAGAACTAAAAGTTGACAGAGGAAAATCAGGTCTTTAAAATCAGAATTAACCATCTAGAAACCAATGATTTCATGGGAAATAAAGAAACAATGAAGCAAAATCAAAGGAATGAAAAAATAAAGGAAAACATGAAATACATTATTGAAAAACCAACTGACTTAGATAATAAATCTGGGATAGACAATTTGAGAATTATTGGACTTCCCAAAAACCATGATCAGTGAATGAATTTCTGGAAAAAATTAAAGTTAATAGATATCTGGAGAAAACTGAATAGGAATTAAAAAGAATATACCTTCTTTTCTGTAGTACCTGGTATATATAAAAAGATCAAAGATGTATTGGACATAGAAATATTGCAAACAAATGTAGAAAAGCAGAAATAATAAATACAAATTCATCAGATCATAATGTGAATAATATTATATTTAACAAGAGTCCATGGAAAGGCAAATTTAAAATTAAATGGAAATTAAATAATCTAATTCTTCAAAACTGGTGGGTCAAAAAAGAAATCACAGAAACAATTACAGACTCCATTAAAGACAATGAACAGACATCATATCAAAACCCATGAGATACAAACAAAGCAGTACTCAGGGAAAAATTTATATCTCGGAATGCCTATAGCAATAAAATCGAAGGGAAGAAATCAATGAATTGGGGTTTCAACTTAAAAATTAGACAAAAAACAAATTAAAAATATAAACACTAAATTGGAAATCCTAAAAATTAAAGGAGAAATTAATCAAATTAAAGTAAAAAAAAAAACTACTGAACTAATAGAAAAGACTAGGATCTGGTTCTTTAAAGAAACAAATGAAATACACAAAACACTGGTTAATCTCATGAAAAAAGTAAAGAAGAGAATCAAATTAAGAGTTTCAAACATGAAACCCAGTTTTTGGAACAAAAATCCACTATTTAACAAAAACTGCTGGGAAAATTGGAAAACATTATAGAAGAGATTAGGTTTAGATCAAAATCTCAAACCCTACACCAAGATAAATTCAGAATGGGTGAATGGCTTGAATATAAAGAAGGAAACTATAAGCATATTAAGTGAACATAGAATGACATACTTGTCAGATATTTGGGAAAGGAAAGATTTTAAGACCAAGCAAGAGTTAGAAAAAAATTATAAAATTTAAAATAAATAATTTTGATTACATTAAATTAAAAAAGTGTACAAACAAAACCAATGCAAACAAAATTAAAAGAGAAGCAGCAAGTTGGGAAAAAAATCTTTATAAGAAAAACCTCTCACAAATGTCTAATTTCTCAAATTTATAAGGAGATAAGTTATTTGTACAAAAAAATCAAGCCATTCTCCAATTAATAAATGGGCAAAGAAAATGAATAGTCAATTTTCAGATAAAGAAATCAAAACTATCAATAAGCACATGAAAAAGAGTGCTAACTCTCTTATAATTAGAGACACGCAAATCAAAACAACTCTGAGGTACCACCTCACACCTAGCAGATTGACTAACATGACAGCAAAGGAAAGTAATAAATGTTGGAGGAATGTGGTAAAATTGGGACATTAATGCATTGCTGGTGGAGTTGTGAATTGATCCAACCATTCTGGATGGCAATTTGGAACTATGCCAAAAGGGCACTAAAAGACTGCCTGCTCTTTGATCCAACCATACCACTGCTGGGTTTATAATGCAAAGAGATAATAGGAAAAAAGACTCATGCAAAAATATTTATAGACGCACTCTTTGTGGTGGCAAAAAATAGGAAAATATGGGGATTTCCTTCAATTGGGGAATGGCTGAACAAATTGTGGTATCTGTTGGTGATGGAATACTATTGTGCTAAAAGGCATAATGAACTGGAGTAATTCCATGTGAACTGGAATGCCCTCCAGGAATTGATGCAGAGTGAAAAGAGCAGAACCAGGAGAACCTTATACACAGAGATGGATACACTGTGGCACAATCAAATGTAATGGACTTCTCTACTAGCAGAATGCAATGATCCTGTACAACTTTGAGGGACTATGAGAAGGAATGCTATCCACATCCAGAGAAAAAACTATGGGAGTAGAAACCCAGAAGAAAAACAACTGCTTGATCACACGGGTCAATGGGATGTGATTGGGGATATTGACTCTAAAGGATCACCCTAGTGTAAATATCAATAATATGGAAATAGGTTTTGATCAATGACACATGTAAAACTCAGTATAATTGCACATTGGCTTTGGGAGTGGGTGGGAGGAGGGGAGAGAAAGAACATGAATCATGTAACCATGGAATATTTTCTCAATTAATCAAGTAAATAAAATTTTAAAAAGAAAAAAAGAGATATGGAAGGTAATTACATTCTGATAAAAGGCAGTATAGACAATGAAGAAATAGCAGTACTCAACTTGTATGCAACAAATGGTATAGCATCCATATTTTTAAAGGAGAAACTATTGTAGCTTAAGGTGGAAATGGATAGTAAAACTATACTAGTTGGGAACCTAAACCTTCCTCTATCAGATTTAGATAAATCAAACCAAAAAAAAATGATAAAGAGGTAAGAGATGCAAATGAAATAATAGGAAATTAGAGTTAATAGATTTATGGAAAAAATAAGTAGGGACAAAAAGGAATACACCTTCTTCTCAGCAGTACATAGCACATTCACAAAGATTGACCATGTCCTAGGACATAAAAACATTACAAACATGCAAAATGTATAAATAATAAATGTAACTTTTGCAGATCATAATGCAATAAAAATAATAATTAGCAAGGGTACATGGAGAGGCAAATCAAAAATGTATTGGAAATTAAATAATATGATTCTCCAAAATTGGTTGGTTAAAGAACAAATCACAGAAACAATAATTTCATTGAAGAGAATGACACTGAGGAAACATCATATCAAAACCTATGGGATGCAACCAAAGCCATACTCAGGGAAAAAATTTATATCCCTGAATGCATAGATCAACAAATCAGAGAGGGAAAAGGTCAGTGAATTGGACACGTGTATTAAAAAGCTAGAAAGAGAACAAATTAAAAATCCCCAGATAAAAACTAAATTGAAAATCCTAAAAATCAAACAAGAAATTAATAAAATTTGTCTTTCAGAATTGTCTTAAATCATTATTTTGGTAAGAAGGCCTAAGCCATAAGAACATCATATAATATTTCTTTTTTGTGTACATTGTTCAACTGGTTTTGCTAAATTCACTTTATGTAGGTTTATATGTCTTGCCATTTTATTTTAAAAGTATCCTACTAGTTATTCTTTATATCACAAAAGTATTTCATTATAATTATATATCACAAGTTCTTTCAACTATTCTTAAATTAATGGACATCCCCTAAATTTCTCATTTTTTGCCACCAAAAAGAGTTGATATAAATAGTTTTGTATATTTAAGCCCTTTTCCTATTTTAAAAATATTTTTCTGAAACAAACCTAATAGGTATATTACTGAGTAAAATAGTAGGCAGCATTTTATAACCTTTTAATATAGTTACAAATTGATCTCCAGAACAGTTACATCAGTTCATCACTCCACTCACAGTATATTAGTGTCCCAATTTTTACATGTCCCCTCCAATATTCACCATTTTTCCTTTCTTTCACATTAGCCTATCTGATCAGCATGAGGCGGTTCTTCACAGTTGTTTTAATTTTTCTTTCTCTTATCAATAATTATTTAGAGCATTTTATGTGACCATAGAGATTTTTTATTTCTTCTTATGAAAACTACCTGTTCACATCCTTTGACCAGTTATCAATTGGGAAAGGACTTGTATTTTTATAAATTTTACTGAGTTTTGAATAGTTATTTGGGAATTGACAGTTTTAAGTGAGAAATTCTGGATAATTTTTTCCACTTTCATGCTGTCCTTCTAATCTTGGATCTAGTGGTTTTGTTTCTGCAACACTTTTTTAACTTAATGTAATCAAAATTAACCCTTTATATCTAATAATTTCCATTATTTTTGTCATACATTCTTCCCTTATCAATAGATCTGACATAAAATTTCTCAATGCTCCCTAATTTACTTATTTTTTTAAACCCTTAACTTCTGTGTATTGGTTTCTTGGTGGAAGAGTGGTAAGAGTGGGCAATGGTGGGTAAAGTGACTTGCCCAGGGTCATATAGCTGGGAAGTGTCTGAGGCCGGATTTGAACCTAGTACCTCAGGTCTCTAGGCCTGACTCTCAATCCACTGAGCTACCCAGCTGCCCCTCCTAATTTACTTATGCTTTCATCCTTTATGTCTAAATTATATACATATTTTGATCTAATCATGGTATACAATGTGAAATGTCGATCCATACATATTTCTGCCAAACTGTTTTCCAGATTTCTCTACAATTTTTGTCAAATAATGATTTCTTGGTTCAAAATCTTTAGATTTTGGGGTTTGTCCAATACTAGATTGATATAATTTACTTCTCTTTATTGTGTCCCTAATCTGTTTCATTGACCTGCCACTTCATTTCTTGCCCAATATTAGACTCTTTTAATGATTACCATTCCTAATAATGTTTGAGATCTAGTACTACTAGGCCACCTTCCTTCACATTTTTTTCATTGATTCCCCTGATATTCTTAATTTTTGTTCTTCTATATTAATTTTATTACTTTTTATAGCTCTATAAAATGATGTTTTATAGTTTATTGTTATGGCACTGAATAAGTATACTAATTTAGGTGGAATTATCATTTTCATTATGTTGGCTCAGTCTACCTATGAGCAATTAGTATTTCTCCAATTTCAGATCTAATCTAATTATTGTGAAAAGTGTTTTGGAATTGTATTCATATAATTCCTGGATTTGTCTTGGCAGTCAGACTCCAAAGTATTTTATATTGTATGAAATTATTTTAAATATGATTTATCTTTCTACTTCTCTTTCTATTTTTATTTTCACTGAGCTTTATTATTTCTTGATGCTTCATGGTATAATTAAATGAATTTTATTTTTAAAAATATTTTCTTCATTGAGCAATTTTGCCCTTTTTTCCATTTGGCCAATTCTACTTTTTTAAGAAATTCTTCTCTTCAATGAATAATGTGCCTCTTTTATCATTCCCCAATTTTACTATTTTAAGTTATGTTCTTTAGTATTTTTTGCTTCTTTTACCATGCTATTGACTTTTTCCCCCAAATGTTCTTGTATTATCAAATTTTATTTATAAATTTTTCTTCTACCTTCTTATTTGATTTTTAAAATCTTTTTTGAGCTTTCCCAGGAATTTTTTTAGGACCTGTGTCAAATTTACATTTTTCTTAGAGGCTTTGAATATAGCTGTTTTTTCTTCATTGCCTTCTGAATCTGTCTTGATCTTCCCTGTAACCAGAATAACTTTCTATGAATGGGTCCTTTTTTTTCCCATTTGCTCCTTTTCCCCAACCTATTTATTGACATTTAACATTATATTAAAGTCATGCTCTGCTTCAGATGTGGAGGGGTCTCTAATGCTATTTTTTCTGAGATAGTTCTAGGAGTCTGTAAATTTTTGGCACTTCCAAGGTGATATGACCTAATGGGAAATTTTGTCACTGCTCTTCTAGCCTGTGCTCTAGTCTGGGATTGACCCTAAGAACTCTCCTTTACCTTGCAAATATAGGGTCCCTATTTCCCCGTGACCCAAATGCTAATGTATTAATGTTCATCTTTACCCAGAATTGCAATCCAAATCTGGTTATGAGCAATGCCACAGGATCTTGAACCCAATGTCACCAAATAGTCCCCTCTAATCTCCTAATCATCTGTCTGATCCTTTACCATTTATGAACTGGGAGCTTCCAAATATGCTGCTTCTGATGCAGCCACCTCCAAAGTCTACAGCTCTCTTGCTATTCATGCTAGACTTGACCACTGCCCCTGTGAGAAAGATCTTTCTTGCCTACCTCCTAAATTATCTGGAAATGTAAAATTGCTTCAATAAGACCTTTTACTTGTTCTACCACTGCAGAGTTTGTGTAGTTTCATTTTCTGAGGCTGAATACCACAGGATAAATTTAATATTGAGATTTTAGCTCTGAAAAGCAGTAAAAGAAGATGTTAGACTTTTGGATCTGACCTGAAAGAGACAGCTGGTCTTGCTGTTTACATTACTATATTAGGAAGTGATTTTTTTTAATCCATCTGATTTTCTTCATATTACCAGTACTGCTGTCAGATATTTGGACAAGTATACAGATAGGTAGCCATTGAAGACAGAGAAGGAAAGAACACTAATCCTAGATAGAGGTGTGGGGAAGCTATCCTGGGTGGAATTGTAAAAATCAAAGTAAGAGTAGTTCAATATTTCAGTTCTCTCTCCATATCTTCAATGAGTGATCTGCTTGACCTTTTTTATGTTTTCTTATCTCTAACATTATAGAGTTTGCTTATATGTTATTTCACAAAACATTAGGAGTATTACATGGCTATTTACAAAAGTTTTTAATATTTCTAAGGAAATGTGTTATGCAAATACCAATAAGTGAACATACTAATGGAACCATTGCTTTGAAAACATTTGTTATCTGAAGCTGTATTATATGACTGGTAATTTGGCAGTATATGAGGCAATAATATAGATGTCTAGCTTTAGCTTTTTTTGTATCCAGCCCATGGCATTGCTTTCATTTTTAAAATATTCTGATTTATATCATACAGTGAGCAAATATACAAATATTCCCTTAGCAAAGATTTTTCTAGACTAGTGATAATGAATTGTTATCATTTCAGATCATGAAATAAGTCACAACTGAAATCAAAGCAATTTGCCAAAATAACAAGTTAAGATCATCTTTTCTTCTTTGCCCATCCTTGTCACTGGCTGCATATATGTTCAGGCCTCTATTCATGTAATGACAGTCTCTTATAGATGCAATTTCTTTCTGTTGTGGTTCTGAAAGGAAATAGCAAATAAACAGTTGCTGTCTACACTCCTAGCACATTCACATATGAAAGAAGCATTTCAATTGATTGTATTAATTTATGTTTGATCAACAAAACAGAAGCATCTTCAACCTTCATTAGCAATGTGGCTTCATCAAAGGAACAAAGAAAATTTTTTGCTAGAGATATATATGTATATATGTGTATGTGTGTGTGTATTGTGAAAATAGGTAATGGAGGGCACCAGGGATATTACAATAAATCTAAATAGTTGTGGGTACACACACTGGGTTGTAGGAGAGACTGGACCAGGATGGAAAGACCAGAGTTTACTGGATTAACACAGGAATGGCAGTTAGTCTTAACTGTCACCCAGCTTTCCCTAGGCCAGAGTCTAGAAACAAGCATGCAAGGTAAAAGGGTTTAATTGGTTTAATTATGTTTAACTAAAAGGTGGGAAAGGGATTTCTATACCTAAAACCTAATGACAAAACCACAGGGCAAGGGAGGACTCCTCTACTCTAATCTTAGTGATCCAGCAAACAGGGCCAAAGAAGCAGTGCAGGATTCACAGAGAGGGCTGCATCAAACCTGGTTCCAGCCAAATTTGATCAGCACAGCTAAACGGCTGAGGGTGGCTTTGGGGCTCACGGTTATCCAAGGATGATCAGGATGCCAAAAGCCTAGGTGGTCCAAGATATCCAAGATGAAAGAGTATGCTTGAGATGCTGTCCACCAGATCCCAAACTTCTCCTCTTCTTGGTGCTTCTCTGTAGGTCTTTTCCTCTTGTTGGAAAGCCACCATCACTCAGGATCCCAGGGAAATCAGGATGCCCGGTGTCCTTTACTGTGAGATCTCCCAGGGCTAACAACAGTTTGAGGCCAACCCCTAATGGAGTCCCTCTCAGGGCACAAGCACCTCTTTACTGTCCCTTCATTCCAACTTAGAATGCTCTGGCCTTCCTGCTAGATGAACCTTAATTCCTAATTAATTACTACCTAATCTTCTTCACAACAGTATATACATATTTCAGTAATTAACTGACTCTTTATGACCCTGTTTGGAGTACTCTTGGTAAAGATACTGGATTAGTTTGCCATTTTATTCTCCAAATCATTTTACAAATGAGGAAACTGAGCTACAGAGTTAATTGACTAACCCACAGTCACACAGCTAGTAAATATCTAAGGTTGGATTTGAACTCAGGAAGATGAATCTTCCTGACTCCAGGTCTTGTACTTTATGGATGCAGGTCACCTAGCTGCTATGTAGATTGATTGATAAATA
>NC_058134.1:148322855-148369306 GCF_016433145.1 Gracilinanus agilis
TATATATATATATATATATATATATATATATATATATAACTAGGGATCAAAATAGATGATAATCCTAAGAGAAATGGGAAAACAAATAAAATGTGGTAATTTTATATTTCATAAAGAAGAACACAGGGGAGAAGGGGAGAAGACCAATACAATGGAAGGATAAAAGAGGTTGGAGACAGTTTCCAAGAAAGTTTTAATCATTATAGTGGGAAGGGTCAGAAAGGTTCAAATGGAAGGAAAACCTCCAACTCCAAATTTAATCATCATCATCATCATCATCAACACCAACATTGTCAGTAATAACATCATCATCAACAACATCAAGAACATCATCAACATCAACATCATCATCATCATCATCATCATCACCATCAATATCAACATCTAACTATCCATCTTTTCCTGCCCCAAGAAAGATTTTTGCTGGGTGGCCTGTGAAGGGTTAAATTTTAGGAAGTAGGAGTTTGAACAAAAGCCAGTGCACAGTTTATTAAACACAAAACACTTAGTTTATCATTAGGAAATACAGATAGGAAATAGGAAGGAGGAAAGTGAAAGTAATCTTACAATATCTTGTAACTCTACCCCAGATCCCAAACCTAACTAAATTTCTCTAAAAAACCCTAATTCTATCTGTCTCAGAGGGCAGGATCTTCTTCTAGGCCGAAGCCTATTCTCCTACTCTCACTATCTTAAATATAACCACTATCTATCTACCTTATCTACCCAAGTTATTAATAATAAGGCTATTAAGGACTAATTCCATTCTATGTCTCCAACCAGAGAGAATGCTAGCAGCACCACCTCTCCCTAGGATACCCAGAGAAAAAAAAAGCTTCTTTTCAACTCCCAGCTGTAACTCACTAACTCCCCTCGTCCACATCCTTCTGTCACTAACTGACAAGTGGCACAGCAGGGGAGCATTGCACTTTTTCCTCTTAAATATAAGAAAGGAGAAATTAAGAAAAACTCTCTTAATAGGCCTAACCTAATAGCATATTATGCAGAGTACTGAATGAGAGCCAAAAGGCCTAAACTCTAGGTTTGAGTGCCACTCTGTGTCCTTTGGGGTAAAAAGAAAGCTTTTTCCTGGACTCAGTTTCCTCATTTATGTAGAAGTGAAGCTTACCTGGACTCTGCATTAAGTTAATCAATTAAATCAAAGACTAAAGCAAGTATAAACAATAAAAAAAGAACATAAGTTTTTTGATGGAACAAATTTTCTTTCTTTTTGCTTTATTTGTATGCCCAGCACTTAGCATAATTTTATCTCCTCCACATACTCTATGGTTCAGCAATACATACCTTTTCCTGGGCTAGAGGCAGCTGGATGGTAGAGGGGAGAAACCTCTGGGCTTAGAGTTATAAAGATTTGAGTTCAAATTTGAAGTTAGATATTTAATAGCAAGGTGACTTTGGACAAGTCACTTAAACATTATTTGCCTCAATTTCCTCATGTTATGATGATAATAACAGATAATTTAGAGAAGCAGATAAATGTGTCAAGGCCAAATATAGCTTCAAGTCAAGAGCCACAGATTGACAGGCTTCACTGCGGAAGGAGGGGGTAAAACACTCCTGGATCTCAAGCCCCTCCCCCCCCTAAACAGTTTCTGGTTTCAGATGGAAGATAGAGACTGAATAAGATTTCTTCTGGTAAGTTTCTGTTATGGTTGAAACCCCAATGATGTTCCCTTTCTATAATTTATATTCCTCACAGGTCTGATAGATGAGTAAATGGAAGCTAGCTATATAACTGTTGAGGACAGAGATGATCTTCTTAAAACTGGTAGCAGACAGCATTCAAACTAGATGTCCAGTCTGAGTTGTGAGTATTCCCCCAAATAATTTTCAGGCACAAATTTGAAGGTATAGGTTATATAAGGAAATAACAAGGTAAACTAGAGAGGTTAATGAGGGTTTTGGGATAATGAAAGGTGACCCTGAACTGTTAAGTTGAAGCTGCCCTTCCCCCCACACACACAGGAGGGGATGAAGGCACTTAACTAAAACTGACTTTCTTGCTATTAATGAATATCTTTACTCTCTAATCACTAAATATTTGTTGTATTGAAGTTGATATAAACTAACCCTGCTAAACAGGCTAATCCTTATGTAGTAACCACACTGGCTATGCCACTATGGCCTCTCAAGTGAACCCCCAAGTGTGGAGTAGTAAGCAGGGTGTCTGCTCACTTCAACCTCCACAAAGTAACTGCCAATTCCTCTCAACTGCCCCCTCACCCAAAGTTCTCCAGGGGGGTCCCCTGGAATTCTGGGTGAGGCTGTCCCTGTATCTTTGCAGGGATTCCATGCTTTCCACCTCCACATAACACTCAGTTGTAAAGTGGAGATGATAATAGCACCAACCTACCAGGATTGTATAAGGATAAAATGAGATAATATTTAAAATCATCAGCAAATATCATTTGCAATGGGGATAAGTTAGAAGCCTTCACAATAAGATAAGAGTGAAGGATGCCCATTATTGCCACAATTATATGAGTATTATATGAGTATGATTGCAAAGCACTTTTCAGACAAATAAAGTCATTAATTTTTAATTAATTCTAAATTAAATAATTCTAAACAATTAGGAAAATATTAAGTGCTCATGGTTGGGCCAAGTTAATATAATAAAAATGACAATTTTACCTAAATTAATTTACTTATTCGGTGCCATACCAATAAAACTACCAAAATATTTTATGGAACAAGAAAAAATAATAACAAAATTCATCTGGAAGAACAAAAGGCCAAGAATATCAAGGGAAATAATGAAAAAAAATGTGAAGGAAGGAGGTCTAGCAGTATCAAATTTCAAACTGTACTGTAAAGCAGTAATCATCAAAACACTCTGGTACTGGCTAAGAAGTAGATTAGGAGATCAATAGAATAGATTAGATACATAGTATACAGAATAAATGACTTTAGCAGCATAATGTTGGATGAACCCAAAGATCCCAGCTTTGGGGATAAAAGCTCACTATTTGACAAAAACTGCTAGGAAAACTGGAGAACAGTTATGACAGAGACCAATATCTCACACTCTATGCCAAGATAAGATCAAAATAGGTATAAGATTTAGATATAAAGAGTAATATAATAAGTAAATTAGGAGAAAACAGATTAGTTTATCTGTCAGATCTATGGTAAAAGGAAGAACTTATGATCAAATAAGAGATAAAGAGCATTATAAAATGTAAAATGAATAATTTTGATTACATTAAATTAAAAATCATTTTACCAAACAAAACCAATGTAACCAAGATTAGAAAGGAAACAACAAGCTGGGGGAAAAAGAATAGCAAATTTCTCTGATATAGACCTAATTTTTCAGATTTGTAGAGATCTATCAAATTTATGAGTACAAGTTATTCTCTAACTGACATGCCAATTGCCAATGGATATGAACAAGCAATTTTCGGATGAAGAAATCAAAGTCATTAATACTCATATGAAAAAATGTTCTAAATCACTCTGGGTTAGAGAAATGCAAATTTAAACAATGATAAGGTACCACCTCACATCTATCAGATTGGTCAATCTGACAGTAAAGGAAAGTGATGAGTGTTGGAGGGAATGTGACAAAATTGGGATACTAATGCATTGTTGATGGAGTTGAAAATGAATTCAACCATTCTGGAGGACAATTTGAAACTATGTTCACAGGGCTTTAAAACTGGGCATACTCTTTGACCCAATAATATCACTTCTAACTCTATATCCCAAAGAGATAAAAAAAGGGGGGTGGGGATAAAACCTACTTGTACAAAAAATATTTATAGCAGCTCTTTTTTGGTGGCAAAAATTACAAATTAAGAGGATGTCCATCAATTGGGAAATAGCTAAAGAAATTCTAGTAAATGTAGTAAACCCCAAAATAAAACCATAAATAACCAATATGAAAGATAGTATGCTTTGATCAGCATTATTACTTCAAGAATTCTTTCTCTTAGAGTTGCAAAGCATTCTTTGTCATAAGTCCTTTAGAATTGCCCTGGATCTTTCTATTACTGAGAATAGCCAAGTTTTCACAGTTCATCATTACACAATTTTGCTGTTACTGTGTTACTGTGCACAATGTTCTCCACATTCTGTTTATTTTGCTCTACATCAATTCATTTAGATCTTTCCAGCTTTTTCTGAAATCATCTTGCTCATCATTTCTTATAGCACAATAGTATTCCATCACCAACATATACCAGAATTTGTTCAGCTATTTCCCATGGCTTCAAATTTTTCTATCAAATATAAAGCAAAGTTCTCAGGGGAGAGTCAGTGGAATCGGAGCTATGAGAACTTTGAGGAGGTATGGAAAGATTTGGTGGATATATATTATGGAAAGTGGGAGAGAGTTGATAAAGGAGGAAGTTGTGAACACCCTTAAAAATAAAAGGAAAGGATCAAATGAAATTCAATACTTCAGTGAGACAAGATATATTGGAACAAAGGCAAGTTATCAGTAATTTAAAAGCAATTAACTTGGAAAACCAAAGAGAGACAATTAAAGAATTATCAGGCTTCCAGAAAACAATGACTAAGCAAAAAAACATGAATACCACATTTCAAGAAATAATTTTCAGTACAATTAAAAACAGAGGGAAAAGGAAAAAATGAAGAATTGTATGTCAAATCCTCAAAGACCCCTCAAATGCAATACACACAGAAATATCAAAACCATTATCCAGAACTTCTTTCAGGTAGAAGAAAAAAATCTATTGAAAAGAAAGAGAACAGGTACCAAAGAACCACAGGCATGACTACATGAGATTGTATTGCAAACGTTATAGAGAACATAAAAGCTTGTAATGAAATATACCAATATACAAAAGAAAAAGTTTACAACAAACAATAATGACCCGTAATACTATGTATAAACCTAAAGAAGAAAAAGTAGATCTTTATTAGAATGGAGGCCTTTCAAGAATTCTTGTTGAGAAAACAGAGTTGCATAGAATTTCTAAAATGAAAACACAAGACAATGGAGATAATAGAAACCTAGAAAGATAAATAAGTTTGATCAACTCCAGGAGGTTCGCTGATAATCAAAGACACATCTTACTGTGAGAAGAGACTCTTGTTCTTTCAGAATCCCACTTTCTTTAAGAGTCAAAGATGGAACAAAGAAATACAAAAAGAGCCTGATTATAATTTTTCACTTTCTTTTTAAGAAAAAGGAAGGGAAAGTGATATACTGGGGAGAGATAAAAAGAAGAAAGGGAAGTTATTCTTTCTCATAATAGAAGCATTTCAGAAAAAATACAAACATGAAGGTAGTTAGAGGGAAGCAGACATCTCATTAACTTCACTGTTATCTGAAGGAGTTAAAGAAAGATTGAATAAATATATAGAGAAACACATAAACACACACACATATACACACATACACACATACCATGAGCAGAAAAATGATGGAAAATAGGAGGGAGGTAAAAAAATCATTCAGCTTGTATTGATCGAATTTCCTTTTTTTTCTTACTTTACTTTATAAAGGAGACTGGAAACAAAGCAAGGAAACACTATAGTAGAATATGATGGGAGGAAAAAACATATTTTGACAATTATAACCATGCAAGTAAATTGGATCCCAAAATATACCATCTACAAGATATAGATATACCTCAAAACACTAATCATCAACACACTTTCATATATTCTAAAAATTAAGTAGAAAAATTGATTGACAGATAATATTAGGTTAACATGTTTCAGAAAAAAATCAAATGTGGTTTTAACTAACTTTTGGAATAAGGATGAATTTCATGGAATACAGTGATTCTTATTGACCTCTTTTTGACCTATTTTTAAGTCAGTTATCTTGGATACTGAATATCTTTTATTTTCTTCTAATTTTTAAAAAAATCTTTTATTTCTGGTTGTCTTATAGAATTATTATTTCTATTTAGTCCATTTTAATACTAAGATTTCTATTTCTTTGTTAAAGTTTACCACTTTCTCTTTTGAGATAATTTGTCTCAATTCTTTTTTCTAGAGCTTTTACTTCATTTTAAAAAATAATTACTTCATTTCTTCTAAGTATTTGCATTGTCTATGGGAAAATTCAATTATTTCCTTTGATCCTTTGCCTGAAGTCAATCTATAGATAAATTTGTAATACTTTATTATAATTATTTAGTAACAATTTTATTATAACTTATAAGAGACATCTTTGATATATTCATATTTCCAAAGTTAGTTCTTGAATTGAGATTTTATAACTGGTTCTATTACCTGCTAAAATTTTGGGTAGAGTAATAGGCCAAGTATGGTCTCTTGTTTTCTTGAATTGATCTCCACCTTTCGGGTCCTACATTCTATGTCACTCATTTATCTTTGTGGTTCACAGTACTACATCTTTAGAGCCCTAGCATCTCAGGACATGCTACTAAAGACCTCCTGGTCCCCAGAAATGAGCTGTCCCATATGAACTCTCCAGCACCATCCTGAGTTTAACTGCCCTTCTTGATGCCTACTGTAATAATAAAGAGCCTGTAAACAATGTTTAATAGAAGGGAGAGAGAGTCTACGTGGTGAGTCTCTTCCAGCTTTCCCCTGGGGCCGAATATATACTCTGAGACTTTGAGGGTGGGTCACCCCAAAACTGGGTGACCTGGATGGTCATGCTACACCACAGGAGTTGGGGGTGAGGCTTCCCTATAAGGTGAGGTATGTGGTACCCCAATCCAATTCTGAATGAGGGCAGGGTTCACACAAGCCTCCCCTGAGGTGAGGCAACTTCATAGCGGGTGGTCTGGCTTCAAGATGGAAGCAGCCAGACCAAGCTGTGGTTCCTCTCTCCCTCATTTTCTCTCAGGCACTCTGGAATCCTATCTGACTAATGAATGGCTTTTATTATTCACAATTCAGGGATTGGGGAACAGGGTGAAAGGGCAGAGGGATTTTGGGATGCCCTCTTCTCTATTTCTTTGGTGTCCTTTGATTAGGTGGGAACCTTAATGGATCCCACTCCTAAGCTTCTCCCCCCACTTTTCCTTCTGTTTCCATTTCTGTTTTTATCCTTTTCTACAACTGTAAGTTTTGACTGAAGGGGGATCTCTCAGCAAGGTTGGGTAATGGGAGAAGGAGTCCAAAAACTTAGCTGACTCAATGGTTGAAGTCTTGATGGTTGAGATGTGATGGAATGGCTTTGATCAGGGAATCAGGGTTTCAATTTCCAAAGAAAGATCCTCATGAATCCCTCAGGACTGGATCCAAGCTGGGATGTCCTCCTCCTCTCTCCTCAGAGTCCTCCGCCCGAAGACTTCTCCTTCTCCTGCCTTTTCTGGAGAATTCCCAGAATCCTTTCTGGTCTCTACGGTCAGCAACTCCTTCTCTGGCTCCTTTTGTCTCATCCCCCTTGTGGGGGGACAAATCCCATCCTTACACTACTGATACACTTCAAAGCTAGCAAAGTTCTTTCCCTGGGGCTTTCCAATCATGTTGTCTATGAATTTTTCATGGTAGCCTTCTTATCTTGTTACAACTAAGATATAGAAACTTGTGGAGGCAGCTGGGAGGCTCAGTGGATTGAGAGCCAGGCCTAGACATAGGAGGTCCTAGGTTCAAATCTGGCCTCAGACATTTCCTAGCTGTGTGACCCTGGGCAAGTCACTTAACCCTCATTGCTCAGCCCTCAACACTCTTCTGCCTTGGAATCAATATAGTATTGATTCCAAAATGGAAAGTAAGAGTTAAAAAAAAGGAAGAAACTTGCAGGATACACATGATCCATTGCACTGATATTTGTGAGTTCTGAGATGGATGAAATCACTTGTTTCAGTTTCTCATTTGGTTTCTTGATCATTATTTGGTCTGGTAAAAATTTCATCATTTCTGTTGGAGTACATGTGTGGAGCTGGGTGGCCTTTCTCCTGTTTAGAGAGCCTTCTTGGGAGAAAGCCCACCCCAAGTAAAATTTAATATGCAATTTAAAATACTATACATAAGAAAAAATATCAATGTCACATACAATGCTCTTTTGTTGTTCTATTTGTAAATGAAAACATTTGTGTTTATTGATAATTAAATTCACAAAATAAAGAAATTTTTAAAATTCTGTTAGGGTTTTGACATATGCAGAAGGATGTGGAGTCCTCCTCTCTCCCTCAACAAAATAGCATGCATAGATTATCTTGTCTAACTATAAAACTACTCTCTATGTATACTAAAATAGTATGTACATTTTACATTTTAACATATAAGCTGTTTCATTTGTAGTATTTCTTTTGAGTCCCACAACAACCTTATGAGAAAGATACTAAAAGTATTATTGTCACCATTTTCCAGATGGGGAAACTGAGGTTCAAGAAAATTAATTGAATTGTACATGATCACATAGCTAGTCAATGTCAAAGGTTGGTTTCAATTCTACTATATTATTCAGTTTCCATAAGTAAGAAAAGTCTACATTTAATTTCTATTAGAACATCATTTCACTGTGCTATAAAAATGACAAAGGAAGTGAACTTTTCTGTATTCTGACATACTAGGAATGATGGATTGGCAGTTGCTTATACATTGGATATCTCACAAGGCAAAAAAGAGGTATTTTCTAAAAAGATGAGTTGTCTATATTAAAAATTATATTTTGCCTTTTCCAAATAACATTTAAGTGAACATCTATGTACTTTGATTTCCAAAAATATTATAAAAAATAATTCAGTTTTCCATTGAATTTGTACAGTTATTTTGGGAAACCATATTAGTTATTATGCATAATATTCTCCTTGACACACAAAAATTAATGTTACATATCATTTTGTACTGTCATTGTTTACTACAAATGTAACAATGGTTCATGCTGAAATTGAATTGGCTAAAGTCTATTTTGCATTCTATATAGAATTTTCCCTCCAGGAGCACTTTATAAGATAATAGATAGTGATTTTCATAAGATCCCATCTAAAAAATACTGAATATCTTTACTGCTATTTTTTTTTATCTTCATTATGGTGACTATTCCCACAACTAACAATAGTAATGGCCCTTGTACTTTACCCTCTCAAAAACAGAATTAAAGGCAAGTTAGCAAAACTAATAAGGGTACAGTCATTAAAAGGACAGAAAATTGTTTTCTTATACTCTAGATTCTTATTAAATGTTTCTTATTATGCTATCACTATTGCCATTTGGGGAGAAGGTAAACAGATCAAGAACAAAGAATAAATTTGGAGTAAGGATGGAGATAAAGGCAGTGATTGGGATTAAAAGATGCAAAAATCAATGAAGGGATCCTTATGGGGATAAAAGTAGCAGAAGTAAAGAAAGAGAAAATAATTCTGCTACCTTCTCTTTCCTGAGACCTATTTCATAAAAAAATAATGATGGCAAAATAAAATTGAGTATAATTTCTCATTAGCCTGGGGTGAGAGGAGGAAAAAATTCAAGCAGTGAAATGAAACAGCAAAATTTCATGGTGTATATCCAAAGGTTAAGCAGGCATATAGACAAATACATAAGAGAGGACATTGAAAAGAATCCGATGAATCTCTAGTCTACCCCTCCTTCATTTGAAGCTATGAAAACTCAAATACAGAACAATCTATAGCTTTTTTCAAAGTGACCTGAAAATTAAAGAGGAAAAGGCTAAAACCCAGGTTGCCAGATTGAAGTTTCCTAGTGCTGCCATCTAATCCAACATTTCATTATAAACCTTTCAATGGATCTGGTGGAGAAGGTACACAGAGCCACCTACCCTCCAAAAACCTTTGAAATAACACCTCAAAAAATTCTTAAGAGGCAAACCCACAAAAGGATGAGGTGAAAAAATGTATCAGTCCAAAACAATGTAGAAGGCCAGCACAAAAGACGAAGTAGAGTACATATCAGCCCATCAAGGCAGCCCCCAATTCAACAAGCCAGTACAGACCTTGGGGGTGGCTGTATCAGCAATAAAGGCTTTCAGAATTCTCGGCTACATATGTAAAGGGAGGTCAGACAACTTCTCAGAAGGAAAATACAGAGTTCTCTTTGCTGATTCTGAGTGTAGAAGTCTTTCATACTGCATATACATAGATACAGGTCATGTTTCTGGGTCATGGTTCCAGGGTTAAGGGAACTAGTATATACTTGTAGCTTCAGGGGAACAGAGGAACCAAGTCAAAGTTTCAAGGTGGAAAATAGTGCTTGTGGTTGACTATAGTCTAAAGCACAGACTGGATTAATATTAAATATACTTTTCCTTATATTATACCACTTTGAAAGAAATGAAAACATATACATCTCCAAGTTAGATCTGAAGGCAACTGTACAAAGAGGCTTGGAACCGTGCCCCCTTCTTCACAGGAATGGAATGCCCACCTCTGACACTTTTTTTGTTTGTTAAAAGACAAGACAAAGACTGGAAAATGAGGAAACAAGAAAAAGATAAACAACATAAAAATGATTTTGGTGACAGGGAAGACCAAAACACAAACACAGAAGACAACAAAGTAAATATTGCTGTATCTGAAGCCTCCAAGGAAAGTTTGAACTGCTCTCGAGCCCAAAAATAATTAGCATAAACACTCAAAAAAGATCTTAAAATTAAATAAGAGAAGTAGAAGAAAAATTGGGAAACAAAATGAGAATACGGGAAAATTATGAAAAAAGAATAAACAACTTGGTAAAGAAGGCACAAAAATCTACTGAAGAAAATAATTCAAATAGCAGGATTGGCCAAATGGAAAAAGATATACAAAAATTCACTGAAGAGAAGAATTTAAAAGGAAGTACAAATTCTCACTAATAAAAATCATGATTTAAGAATTAGAATTTGGCAAGTGGAAGCTAATGACTTGGTAAGGCATCAGGAAACAATCAAACAAAGTCAAAAGAATGAAAAAAAAGGAAAAAAGAAGGAAATGTGAGATACCTCATTGTAAAAACAAATGACTTTGAAAATAGATCCAGGTAAGACCATCCAAGAAATAATGGACTTCCTGAAAGCTATGATAAAAAGCCAGCTTTTATATCATCTATCCCAAAATTATCAAAGAAAATTGCCCTTATATTCTATAACTGGAGGTTAAAATAGTATTGAAATATTCCAATGGAGTGAGCTAGGCAGCTTATTGGATAGAGACTCAGGCTTTTAGATCCTGAGTTGGAATCTGGTCTCAGACATTCCTAGCTGCATGAACATCATTTAACCCCATTGCCTACCCCTAACTACTCTTATGCCTTAGAAATTATTACAGTGCTTTGAGTCTAAGACCAAAGGTAAGGAGTGGAGCAGGGAAGATGGAGAGAAATAATCCAATGATCACCTCTTAAAGATATTCCCCAAAGAAAAATTCCCAGGAATATTATAGTCAAATTTCAGAACTCCCAGGACAAGGAGAAAATATTACAAGTGGTCAAAAAAAAGAAATAATATAAATATCATGGAGCCATAGACACAAAGACACAAGATTTTGTAGCATCTATATTTAAGGAGCATAAGGCCTGGAATAGGATATTAAAGAGAACTGAGGAGCTAGGACTAAAACCAAGGATCACCAACTCAGAAAAAATGAGCATAATCCTGAAGGGAAAAAAATTGGTCATTAATTTAAAAGAATATTTTCAAACATCCCTAATGAAAAGGCGTGAGCTGTATAGAAAATTTGACCCCTATATACAAGACTCAAGAGAAACATAAGAAGGTAAATAGGAAATATACTCATTCAACATTAAACTGTTTGTATCCCAATATGGGAAGATGATTCTTATAATTACTAAAAACCTTTTTTTTTACATTATTAGGGCAGGTAAAAGGAATATGCATAGAAGTCAAGGGTATGAATTGAATATTATTGGATACTATAAAAAAAACTAAAGGGTAAGAAAGAGAAATGAATTGAGAAAAGGGAGAAATAGAGTGGGGTAAATTGTCTTTCACAGAAGAGGCATGAAAGAACTTTTATGGTTGAGGGGGAAATGGGAGAGGTGGAAAGGGAAGAATTTGAACCTTACTTTCAACAGAATTGTATCAGACAGATGAACTTAAAAAATTAGCTGGGAATAGACATTTTTCTTACCCTATAGCTATGTTGATGAACCTATGGTATACATGCCAGAGCATGCTGAAGGAGGCTGCTCCCTTCTCCCTCTCCCTCTCCATGTGTGCCTGAGGACATTTCTCACACCACCCATCCCTCTGCCCAGCAGCCCAGTGGGAATGCTTCCTCCCTCACTTCTTTAGAGAACATAGGAAGTGGAGCAATCTGCTTGCAGTAGTCTAATTGGAGGACCTGAAGTGAATCACAGACTGGGGTATGAGCCAGGGGTAGCAGGGATTACAATTAGTCCTGATTATAGAAATCAGAATAACTAAGTTGGACCCAGGAAATAATAAGCCTATTGTGATAATTAGATTAAGTCTACACTGCCCATGTTTAGATCTAATCACTAAAGGTGAGAGCACCTCCAATTCTGGAAGGTCCATAACCCACATGTGCTAGAGTGGGTGATGAATCAGAATCAACAGACTGCCCCCTAGGCAGTACTATGAGAAGAATCTATTGTGATTGGACAAGCAAACTAGGGAGAAGGCACAGGAAGTGATGCATAAGTGACCCCTTTAAAAGGAGAAGGTCTTATGCTGGAGAGGGTCTTCAGGTGAAGAGGGCAGCTGGTGAAGGAGCTCTTCTGGTCCATGGAGGAGTGCTGTCTGGAATGCTGAGACCTTGGTGAGACTGCTTTCAATATCTTCTTTAGAAGTCCACGTAGTGAGTTTAAAACTGAATCTTTCTGAACTTCTCTTAAGGAACTTCCCCTTAATAGAGACTCTATGAATGAAGCTTTGCTTCATTCACCTCTGGGCCTCTGGCCCTCTGACTCTTGGCCGAGGGTTAATTATATCTACCTGGATTAATTAGAGGATTATAGTAATTTACCTACTGTGTTAGATTCTTATTTCCTTATTTCCTCTCCCTCTTCTCAATTGTAAATAAACTTTCATAAAAGTCAATTTTGACTTGAGATTATTCTTAATTCAGGATAGATAAGTGTTTAATCCTCTGGCAACCATCTTTTAATATATTCAACCAAAACCCTTTTTCCCCCTTACACTATAAACCCCTCAAAACCTGAAATCTGTGACATCATCCCCTACACCCTGCGAATAGAGTGCCACTCTAGTAAAAGGCAGCAATTAAACCTATTGGCCACTATATTTTTCATGAGTAAAAGAAAGTAAAGAAAAAGAACGGGGACAGAAAAGGCAAGGGTTCAAAAATTCAGATTATGTAAAAGTTAAAACACTTCTAAAATAGTAAAGAAAAATTTCAAATGGTCACATGTCCTAAAATGTTTGAAAGAACTTAAAAAAGAACTAAAAATATGAGAGAGTTTGAGGGAAAATTTAAAATAAGAATGATTCATGAAATCAAGAAAATAATGAAAGAAAGGTCACCTAATTAAAAAAAGAGATCCATAAGATCAAAGAAGAAAACATTTCATTAAAAATTAGAATTGGACAAAGGGAAGCTAATTACACCCTAACGAAACAAGAAATAACAAAGCAAAATTAGAAATTTTTTTCAAAATAGAAGAAAATATGAAACATATTATGTAGCATCAATTCTGAGTGGGGTCGAAGCTCCCTCACAGAATTCCATAATGCCCCCCAGAACTCTAGGAGAGAGGGCAGTTGAGGGCAGTTGGAGACCTGAGTATAAAAGGCCAGGTCACCCTTCTTGCAAGGACTCTTTGATTACACTCTTTGTGGGTTCAAGGGCTGGTTAACTCATCTCTCATCTCCAGGGGCTAAGTGTTACATTACTGGTTTCAGTTGAGAGAATATCTCAACTGTAGCATCTTTGTCCGGATCCAGCCAGACACAACCGTGGGGTTCGTGAAACAGCCACCTAAGAGACCATAGGGAGAGAGAGATGAGACCAAGCACACAAGAAAGACAGAGTCATTCTAATGGTAGCAAGGCTCGTTTATTGTTGGCGCAAGGCAAGAATATATATGTTCGGGATGAAGGGGGTTGGCAATTACAAAAGGGAAAGGAATGCGGAAAGAAAGTCCTTGAGGTGGTTTTTAATTATTGCTATCTATGCATGGTCGGGTTTATGATCAGTATCGTCTCCCAGGAAAGTAGCTGATTTTATCTTGAGGCTCTGGCTCCTAACAATTCCCCCTTTCTTTATTTTTAAATGAGGGGCGTAAAGGATAAGTCCCTTATCCTTTTGGCAGTTGTGCCCTCCAAGTCTATCCTATCAATATGACCTTTTCTCGAAGTACCTTGTGTTTCCTGGCCAATCCATAGGAGATATTCGCAGCGACGGCCCCTGTCTTAGGCTACACAGGGGGAGTTACTCGACCATCAAGGGTTGAGGACCTGTGCTATTCCCGTCATTGGGTTACCGCCCTGCTGGAAAACTGCAAACGAGTGTCGCAAGGTTGTTCTGTATCCATTATCTCAATACGATGGTATTGAACCATAGGGTACTTAGTGAGGGCCGAGTCAATTCTTGTTTTGATAAATCCGGTCAGACGTTGGAAAGCACAAGGGCCAAAGGTGAGAACTAAAAGAAAGATAATAAGGGGGGCTAATATGGTAGGGATCAGGGTGGAAAGCCAAGGGGAACCTTTTATGAGATTGTTAAACCATCCTTCTTGAGCCTCGGCCTCCTTTTTTCTTAGGGCAAGGCGTTCTCGTAATTTTGCCATAGATTCTCTGACAATGCCGGTATGATCGGCATAAAAACAACATTCTTCTTTCAGGGCTGCACATAGTCCGCCCTCTTTCAAAAAAAGGAAGTCGAGGCCTCGTCTATTTTGCAGAACCACTTCCGAAAGAGATGTAAGGGACTGTTCCAAGGCCGTGACAGACTTTTCCAATGCGTCTAAGTCAGATGTCATGGCCATTTGGAGAGGAGCCAGGTGTTGGGCCTGAAGGAGGGCGGTAGTGCCGGTACCAATGCCAGCCGCAAGGCCGCCAATTCCTAGGAGGATAGCAATGGTAACAAAGGGTTCTCTAGTCATCCTGGAAGATGGGAAAAAGAGAGAGATGGCGTTGTCATCAGTGCGGAAGGAAATACGGGGCCACAATTGAACGAGAACACAATATTCAGAGGACAAATTAAAATTTTGAAGAAAAACACAGGGCGTAAGGCCAGTGTTACAGGCCCAAAAACTATCATTCGGGGCTTCCAAGAAATGAGGGGAAGGGGAGAACAGAAGAGTAGAGTTACACAGATGGGAGTGAGAATGAGGAACAGCGCCGAGACATAGGCCATGACCAGAAACTTCAGCAAGAGTAAGGCGGCGGGAAAATGTGGCGCAACGAGGGGAAGCTAGGGACGTATTTTTGGGTTCCGTCACATAGGCAATACCTTCATAATAAGGAGGCTGGGGGCTAAGGCATAGCCAGCAGCTTCCAGTAAGTGCCGGTTTGGAAGCGTTCAAAGCGGAATAGGCACCAGATACAAGAGAGAGAAGCCTATCCATGGTACCAGGAAGAGCAAAAGGCAGAACGGGAGGGGTGGTGGGGAGCAGGGAAGGAAAAGGGAAAACAGGTTGCGTAGGAGGGGAAGGAGGAGGAAGCGATTCCGGTTGGGGAGGGGAAGGACCACGCTGATTGGCAAGGACAATGTTAGGACCAACAGGGACGGCCAAAGGCTGAATACGTAGACGAAGAGTGAAGAGGACGATATCATCAAAACCGCCTTTCTTATATAGGCGCAGGCCCCAGGTCAGGCCATCAGTCCATCGAGCACCCCGTTTGCCTGTGTCCGTGAATGTAATGATGAGGGGGTTACAATTGGAGGGGTAGGGAGAACAGGCCGAAGGTCGGGACAGATTACGAGTAATCAAAATAAGGTCCTTGTTTGGAGAAATCCAATATGCAGTACCAATGGTCTCACAACCCCAGGATGCACAAAACCCGTCAGCTGGACCGCCACAGTATTTTGACTGCCCGAAACCTGGACAGCCATACAACGGGAACTGGGTATATTGTGCCCAATAGTTTGGAAGGACCGGGAGGCCAGGTACAGTAGGGGCACAGTAATGAGTCGAGGAGATGTAGGGGATACCAAGGGCGCAGAGGTCGACTGTGATGGAGGGAAACCAAGTCAACCGTGGCCATTGTGAAGAGGTGAGGGAAGTGATGACATCCTGGTTGACAGGGTTAAGTACTTCCCACCGCTGTAGGACCAGGAGATGAGGACTGAGAGGTGAGGGCGATGAACAGGCGAAGAGGAACACAAAAGGGGTGAAGAGGAGCGATGCCAGGACACGAGGGGCCATCATCCTGAAAAAGAGCAAAAGGAAGGTTTCTCAGGGGCAGGCCCTGGGTCATCGAGATTAGTGTCAGAAGTAAAGGGTTTGATCGTCTAGACGGGACCCAGCGGGCATTATTCGCTGTTTTGTCAAAAATGCAGGCGGAACCTTTCCCCCAAGTAAGGACAGGGTCAGGGCCGCACCAGAGGCCAGTGAGGGGGTCACGCCAAAGGACTGTGGCCAAATTAGATGAGGTGTGTGGATGCCAGTGGCGATCAGCAGCAGAACGCCCTTCAGCATCTAGCGTGAGGAAGTTAAGAACAAAGAGGGCGTGAGCAAGAAGCAGAGTCTGATTGCCACTTAATGGATAAAGGGTTTCTTGGGCTTTGAGTTTAAAAAGAGTATTTTTAAGAGTTTGGTTTGCTCGTTCGACAATACCTTGCCCTTGTGGGTTATAGGGTATGCCTGTAACATGTTTTATGCCTAGCTGGGAACAAAATTGTTTAAAGGCTTGGCTGGTATAGCCAGGGCCATTGTCTGTTTTAATGGAGAGAGGTTTCCCCATCATAGACATAGCAAGAAACATATGTTTGATGACGTGTTTAGTGGCTTCCCCAGATTGTGCAGATGCGAAAAGAAAGCCGCTAAACCTATCAATGGAAACATGGACATACTTAAGTTTAGCAAAAGAAGGGACGTGGGTGACGTCCATTTGCCATAGATGGCCGGGGAGAAGACCACGGGGGTTGATCCCCAGATGGGGTTCAGGCAAGAGAGTAACACAATTCTTACAATTTTTCACAATTGACCTGGCCTGTTCTCTGGGAATTTTGTAGGCCAGGCGAAGGGATTGAGAGTTGAGGTGGTGAAGCCTGTGTGCCTCTGTAGCGAGGGAAACAGGGTCGGGCGAGAGGGCGGTAGAAGGGGTGGACGTGGCTGCTAAGGCAGTTAAGCGAGTGTGCTGGTCCGCGAGATTGTTCCCAAAGGATAAGGGGCCTGGGAGGCCGGAGGGGGCACGTATGTGGCCCATGAAAAAGGGGCAAGACCGTGATCGAATGGCTTGCTGGAGTTGGGAAAAAAGAAAAAAGGTAGTGGTTGTTGGCTGAACTGCAGGAACGATTTCGAGTCGGAGCAGGGATTGGACAACATATCTGCTATCCGAGTAGAGATTGAATGGAATATCAGGCAGGGAATGAAAAACTGTTAGAGCAGCATAAAGTTCCACCAGCTGCGCGGACTCATAAGGAGTTCGGATAGAACGAGGGTGATTGTTCATGACTATGGCAGGAAGGCCAGTTTTGGAACCGTCCACAAAAATTGTGGGTGCCCCTGAGATGGGGGAGGATCAGGTTTGACGTGTGAGTATGAAGGGGGTAAGATTGAAAAATTGTAGCAATTTATTACTGGGCATGTGATTGTCTAAGGTGCCCTGAAACGTGGAGATGAGTATAGCCCAATTGTCATTCTGAGATTTGAGCCAGTCGAGCTGTTCTCTGCTGTAAGGGGATACCACGTGGTCAGGGGGATGGCCAAAATGGCGTGTGGAAAGGCGAATGCCTATCATAGCTATACGGGCAATCAAATCGGGGTAAGAGGCAAGAATCTTCCGATTGTGCATGGGGAGATGTATCCTAATGAGGGGAGAAGGATCTTGCCATAGGAGTCCAGTGGGAGAAAATTCAGTGGGGAAGATGAGGAGGTATAGGGATAATTTTGGGGAGAAGTATCCAATATTCTGTGTAGCTATAGCCTGTTCTACCTTTTTGAGGGAAACTTCACCTGCCGGGGTCAAAGAATGAGGGGAGGAAGGATCAGCATCCCCTCACAGGATATCCTCCAGAGGACGGAGGTCTGCCTTAGAAAGTTGCAGATAGGGGCGTAGCCAATTAATGTCCCCTAAAAGCTTCTGGAAATCATTAAGAGTCTTGAGGGAAGAGCGTTTAAGCTCGACTTTATTTGCGAGCAGCCGGTCGGGTTCAAGTCGGAATCCTAGGAAGGTGAAGGGGTATTGAGTTTGAATTTTGTCTGGGGCAATGCTAAAGCCATGGGCTTGGAGCGCGCTGACAATAGCCTGGGCTATAGTCTGTGCCAATGAGGGGGAAGGGGCAGCAATGAGATCATCCATGTAATGGATGAGATAAGCTAAGGGATAATGAGTCCTGATGGGGTCCATAGATTGAGCAACAAATTATTGACATAATGTAGGGGAATTAGCCATTCCCTGTGGAAGTATGCGCCACTGAAATCGAGGGTTAGGCCCTATATGATTGACTATGGGAATGGAAAATGCAAAGCGAGGGCTGTCGGAGGGATCAAGAGGGATTGAGAAGAAGCAATCCTTAATATCGATGACAATTTTGCTGAACCCTTTTGGGATGGCAGCCGGGGATGGGAGGCCTGGCTGCAAGGCCCCCATGGGAAGCATGGTTTTATTAACTTCGCGTAGGTCCTGTAGGAGTCTCCATTTCCCTGATTTCTTTTTAATAACAAAGATAGGTGTATTCCAGGGGGAGGTGGAAGGTTCAAGGTGTCAAAGAGAAAGTTGCTCCTGCACTAGCGTTAGGGCAGCTTGAACCTTCTCAGATGTTAGAGGCCACTGATCAATCCAGACAGGAGAATCAGACTTCCAGGTAATTTTATCAGCCTGGATTGCAGGGGGATCAGTGGCCCTTATGAAAAATTTTTGAACCAAGTCCTCCTTTATCGGTTTGGGCTGGGAGGGATATTGGATGTAAAATGCCTTGTTCATTTTTTCCAAGGCCTTTTCCTGGGAGGTATCCAGATTTTAGCATCATGGAGGTAACAGCATCACTAGGGCTAACCATAAGGAGCCGCATCTGGGCTAGAATGTCTCTGCCCCAGAGATTAACGGGGAGTCCCGCGACTACGTAGGGGCGAGTAGTACCACTATTACCCTCAGTATCTTGCCAATTAAGGAGCTTAGTACTTTGGAATGTGTCTTGGACATGACCTATTCCTGACAAGTGAGTAGATGAGGGTTGAAGGGGCCAAGCACGGGGCCAATGGGCCTGGGAAATAACAGTGGAGTCTGCCCCTGTGTCTAACAATCCCATGAAGGTTTTTCCTTCGATCTTTAATTGAAGAGTGGGTCGAGATTCGGTAAGCTGTTGCACCCAATAGATGTTGGAGGAGCCAGGTGAGGAAGGGCCCCGTTTTTGAATTACTGTGGGAAAGTTTCCGATCATGGGAAGGGGTAGGGCTTGAGCTAGGCGCCTACCGGCTGGGATGGTAACAGGGCCATGTGGGGATTCTACGATAAGTTTTATCTCCCCTGTGTAGTCGTTGTTGACAAGAGTGGGGTGCACCACTACACCTTGCAAGGTGGTGAGTGCTCTGCCAATGACCAGGAAAAACATGCCAGGGGGCGGCGGTCCGAATTCGCCAGTAGGGATGACTATCGGACCTTCTTCAGGAGTTAATATTCGGGTGGAGGTGGCACAGAGGTCTAGGCCTGCGCTGCCCACTGTGGCTCGAATAAGGGAACTGGGTAGGGGCTCCCGTAGGAGCCCCACATCCCGTTTCCCTGCATCGGGGGAAGGGAAGGTCGGGACTGGCACTCCCAAGCCCAATGTCGACCCTTCCGACATTTAGGGCAAACACTAGGCGGTGGCCAATTGGGCGGAGGAGGCGTGGGAGGCTGTCTAGGATTCTGGTTAGCATGGCACTCGCGGGCAAAATGACCAGGTCGCCCGCATCTGAAACAATTCCAGGGAGGATTGGGACGAGAAGCTTGAATAGCTGCTCTGATGGCTAGGGAGATAGACTTGTTCAATTTGTGGTCATAGGCATCAATGTCGCTGCATAAGCGGATCATGCCGTTCAGATCAAGGTCTCTGGCTTTCCCCCTTAATGCCATTTTACAGGCAGAGTTAGCATTTTCAATTGCCAAATGTCTTACTACTGGGTTATCAGAGCCATCCTGACCTAAGACTCTCTCAGCGGTTTCGAGGAGTTTTGCAACAAACTGCGCATAAGGTTCATTGGGTCCTTGAAGGATTTTTGAGAGGGGTGCCGTGATAGCTCCGGCAGCAGGGACTGCTCGCCAGGCGGCCATAGCGGCATGCGCCGTTTGCATAAGCAGTCCGGGGGGCAGCTTCATTTGTTGATTTTCTAATGCAAAATGGTCACGGCCAACGAGTTTGTCGGTCATCCAGGCAGCCTTTTGAGCATTCTTAGAATTAAGTTTGGCCTGGTGTTCTGCCCTTTCAAGGAACTCCGCTTTCCAAATTAGGAATTGTCCCCTGGAGAGGACAGATTGTACAACTTTGAACCATTCGGAAGGGAGCATATGACCTTCTCCTCCAAGTCCTTCAAGGATGGAGAGTGTAAAAGGAGCATTGAGGCCATAATTTTTAACTGCCGAGTGTAGGTCTTTGATGTGTTTAAGTTTTAGTTTCTTATAAATTGGCCTATGAGAGTGGGGAGGGCCTGAAGTGTCAGCGGCTCTGGAGCGTTCATGAGTCTCACCCTCCTCCTCCCCCTCTTCTTCCCTTTCAGAGACGGAGGAATCATGTGGGAGGGGGGTTTCTAAAGGGAGGTTTTCAGGGGCAATCTCTGTGGCCTGTTGATGTCTAGTAATGACAGGGAAGGCAAGGGCAGGGTTCTTAGTTTTTGACTTGGTTTTCAGCTGCAGTGGCTTGGTATTGATGTGCAGCAGCCGAAAAATATTTGCTTGTAGATCCTGTAACTGATTAGTTAATGGATAAACCTCCCTTTGCAAGTCTAAGAACTGCCTAAGGTCAGTGACTTGTTTGCTAAGTTGGCTTGTGGCTTCTTTAAGGTCAGCCGAACCTGGGAGAGCTGGAAAAACAAGTTGGGGAATGGGGGATGGGAGATTGTAGGGGGGAGGTCTGTGCCCGAGGGGGTCATTGTTATGGTAATGGGCTGCCTCCTCCTCCAATTCTTTTTGATAGGCAGGATTAAGTGTGCTTTCTTGAGGAGGGTCTGTATATAGAATTGGATAAAGGTGTGGCTTTGTTTTAGCGGGGACGAGGGGTTCCTCAAGAGAGGGGTTTTTGATAGGTTCGTCTAAAAGAGACGAGGGACGCTCATTCTCTTTAAGGGGCGAACTCTGTTCCTCAATTAAGCTCATTTCTTCAGTTTTGATTTTAGATTCCAAAATAGCGTCCTCAGCCAAGCTGAGGAGGTGCGAGACTTGTTTACTAGTGTCGGCTTCTTTAAGAATGTCACGGATCAAGCCGTAGAAAGAAAAGTAATCATCTGCGATTTCCCGGCCAGATCTTAAGAGGCCGTTTAATTCTTTGCCCACTTTGTTCCAAGTGAGTGGGTGAATGCCCGGGCCATGCAATATAAGCCAAGGGCAATGTTTTTCTATAAAGCAAAAGAACCAGAATAAATCTTTTTTCTTAACCCTAATGCCTCTCTCCCTGAGACTATTTTTTAATTCTTTAACAAACAAAGCTTCTTTCAGGAGTGTCTTTCCCATCTTTCACACAAACTTGCACTTCCCCACGTTCTCGCCAATCCTCTCGCGAGGGTATGGAACCGGATAATAGCGGGTCAACACTCAAAAAGGAGCAGAGGGAGTAGTCAAAGTCGGTCCGGCCAAAAGCCATCCACTCACCCCAGAACGGGGTGGACCACGTCGCTTGTGCTTAGGTGGACGGTATAATCCCCCATCAGGATCCCGCCTTCAGGCAGGCACCCTACTACACAGTATGCGAATCGCGGACTATCTCCATACGGAATCTCTTTCCTCACACACACACACACACACACACATTCCCCGGATCAGACACTCTCGGTTTTTAATGCCTATGGGGATGGGACAACTTACCCTGCCTCAAGGTTGTCCGGTCAACCTCTACCCGTTTCTTCTGGTTCGCGGCCGCGAAGTCTGCTCCTCAGTTGTCTGGTAAGCTGTTTTCTCCGTGCCTCTCGTTGGGCGCCACTTCTCCGGATCCAGCCAGACACAACCGTGGGGTTCGTGAAACAGCCACCTAAGAGACCATAGGGAGAGAGAAGGGAGACCAAGCACACAAGAAAGACAGAGTCATTCTAATGGTAGCAAGGCTCGTTTATTGTTGGCGCAAGGCAAGAATATATATGTTCGGGATGAAGGGGGTTGGCAATTACAAAAGGGAAAGGAATGCGGAAAGAAAGTCCTTGAGGTGGTTTTTAATTATTGCTACCTATGCATGGTCGGGTTTATGATCAGTATCGTCTCCCAGGAGGGTAGCTAATTTTATCTTGATGTTCTGGCTCCTAAAGAATCGTCTCCCAGGAGAGTAGCTGATTTTAACTTGAGGCTCTGGCTCCTAACACATCTTAGCTAATTTCTATATAGACCTTCAAGCAAGATTACCTTTCCATCATAAACTTAGTTACATTAGATTAGGAGAAAGATTATTTAGGGAGTGGGATAGGAGTTAAGTTGTTCAAACACATTCCCCCTTGAAGAATGTCTAGCCAACCAGTTTATTGAAGATTTTAGTTAGCTTACCTCCCTTTCATCCCTAAAAACATTTCCCTTCACCCTGTCTTCATGAAAACATTAAATTCCTTTGTTTGTTAGTTACTGGGCCTGTGTGAAGATATATTTGGGGTATACATACCATAATTATGCTTTACCAAACCAAGATCTCCTTCCAAGCTACATCTGGTGCCGTTTCTGTCCTAAAAGCCTATCATCTGGATTGAAGACAACCTGACCTGATCTATTCCTAGAGTGTGGGGAATAATTTTAAACAGAGAGAGTTAATAACTTCTGTGGGATTATTTCCTATAAATTCACCATCTGGGCCCTGAATTAATTAAGCTTGAACTGCCTCCATACCTGATCCAAAGAGTTTCAGTTAAACTACTCCCAGAAGGGGTGGAGAAGGAATTCTACTTTCTCCTCCCCCTCCCCCATGCTAGGCCAGCCTGCTTCTTCTCTGACAGAGACTCCATATCCACAATTACCGATCTGACCCAATTTAACACTTATTACAGAAACAATTGATCTAGAAAACAGATTGAAGAGAGAAAACATAAGAATTATAGAACTACCAGAAAGTTACAATAAAAAAGTATTGAGACACTATACACTAAGGGAAATTATCAAGAAAAATACCCAATAAGTTTTAGAGCTAGAAAATAAGATAGAAAAGATAGAAATGTAAGGAATCCACTAATCACCACCAGAAAGAGACTACAAGAAGTAAATGCATATAAACATCATTGCTAAGTTCCATAACTCCTGGGTTTAAGGAAAAATATTACAAGCAACAAAGGGAAAAAAGCTATTTAAATACTTTTGGGCCAGAGTAAGAATAACAAAAGACTTGGAATCTTCAACATTAAAAGAATGAATGGCAATGAGCACAATATTTTGAAGAGCAAATGAACTGGGTTTACAACCAAAAATAACCCAGCAAAGGTGAGCATAGTTACACGAAGAAAAAAGATGATATTTAAATAAACTAAAGGAATTTCAGCTATTCTTGGGGAAAAGAGGAGAACTTGTAAAATTTGATCTATAAGAACCACAAGAAAATAAAAATGAAAGGCCAGTTGTAAGGGATTCAACAAAGTTAAACTGTTTAAAATGTTATCTGTAACTCTTAAGAATGACATCACTTTTTGGATAATTTCAAAGAATATATATAGATAGAAGTTTTGAGGTATAGTAGAATATAATATATTGAGCTAAAAATAATAAAATAAGGTAGAAAGGTAAAAAGGAACAATTATATTCTACCAAAGAAACATAAGAGGAAGAATTATCTCAAGGAAGGGGAGAAAGGGGTGGAGGCCTCTAGTACTAGGAACCCAGTTCTCATAATATCTGGGTTAAAGAGAGAACAACATAAACGATTAGGAGAGCAAAAGTCTTCTTAACTTAGAGAAACAGAAGAATGAGGGAATAGGATAAGGGAGGAACTAAGAGTCCTCTTAAGGGACTAAGAGAAGAAAAGTGAACTTCTGTAGGTTGAGAAAAGATGGCAAAGGAGACAAGATAAGGAAGGTGTTCTTTGAATGAAATACATATCAAGAAAAAGGAGGGTAAGGTAAGAGTTTAAGGGAAGGATTTTTGGAAAAGTGGATAGAATGAGAACTAGAAAGTAAGGAGGAAAGAATGAGAGAAGTACTGTTAAGATTGGTAGGTCAAATTAGAAATAGAAGGGCAAGAAAGGGTAAAGGATAAGAAAAGGATGCTTAAAAGTGGTGTGGATTAAAGAGCTAATGGCAACAAATTAGACTTTGGAGGAAGGTTAGGGCAAAAGGAAAGAGAGATATGGTCAAACATTGAGAGAAAATGGAATGGAGGGAAAGAGTACTTATGACTTTAAGTGTAAATGGTATTATAACCCATAAAATGGAAATAGATAGCAGAATAGATCAAGAACTAAACCCCAAAAATATATTAACAAGAAACTAAAAAATGAGAAATAATAACATTAAAGGGTTGTAGCAGAATATACTGTGCCTCAGCTGATACAAAGAAAGTAGAGGTAACAGTTAAAGCTAAAATGGATATGATCAAAGCAGATAAACAGGGAAACAATATTATTTTAAAAGGTACCCTAGATAATAAAGTACTATCAATATTAAACCTATATATACTAAATATTATAGTATCCATATTTTTAAGACTCTCTTAACCCAGCATCTTGTGTCATTTAGAATAATTGTAAGCCCTGAAAGACTATGTCTCCCAGGACTCTCTCTATTACAATTTCCCCTGACACCTCCCACTTCCTTTGTGGGAGGTGTCTGAGAAAGTATAAAAGGAAAAGTTTGGTGCCTTTTCAGGCTCTTGACCTTGGAGGCCGTGCACTCTCTCAGCCCTAGAAGCTCTGCTCACTCTATGCTGGAAGCTCTGCTCTCTACTCTGAGACCCTGATCTCTCTCTTGGCACCTTTTCCCCTTTCTTCCTACCTCCTAGTTTTCGTGGACCTTTCCCTTTCTAATCTAAATAAAATCTAGCTATTCAAACCCTAAAGTTGTTCTCTGATCATTCATTTGAGGGCTCTGGTCAATTTCCCCCTGCTGAGGCTGGAACCACTACCTTCCTTTCCCTTCCTCTACCCTCCTGTCTCCTTTTTCCCATCCATCCTACCATCCTACCTTCCTCCCTTCACTTTCTCCTACGCAATCTCATTTATGTACTCACACAGAGTGCGGAACACCACGTGTGTACATACCTGGGCTATAGTTTTTGCAGATCCCCGCCTCTCTCTCTTTCCTTTGATTGCAACTACTAAAGCTGGAATTACAGGTAGAAACATATAATAAAACAATAAAAGTAGAGACTTAAAGTTTCCCCTCTCAGAACTAGATAAATCTAGTAAAAATATGAGTAATAAAGAAGTCAAGGAGATGAATAGAATATTAGATAAGACATATATGATAGATATCCAGAGAGAATTGAATGGGAATAGAAAGGGAATAGAAAGTCCTTTTACCAAAAAAATGACCATATTTTTAGGACGCAAAATTATTATAGTTACATATAGAAAAATAGAGATGATATAAACCTTTCCAAACCACAATGCAATAAAAAATTATATGTAATAAGAGATCTTGGAACCATAAAATAAAAATTAATTGAAGACTAAATAAATTAATTCTAAAGAATGAATGGGATAAAAAAACAAATTAAAAAAAAATAATTTCATTGAGGAGAATGATAATGGGACAACACATACAAGAACCTATAGGATACAACAAATTCATTACCAGAGGAAATTTTATATATCTAAATGCTTTTGTAAATAAAATAAAGCACAGTTCAATGAATTGGAAATGCAGATAAAAATCTAGGAAAAGAACAATTTTTAAATCCCCAATTAAATACAAAATTAGAAATCCTAAAAATTAAAGGCAAGATTAATAAAATTGAATATAAGAAAATCATTGAACTAATAAATAAATGTAGGAGTTGGTTTTATGAAATCAACAAAATAGATAAGCTATTAATTACTATGATTTTTAAAAAGAGAAGAAAATCAAATCATTAATATTAAAGGTGAAAAGGATGATTTTAGATGAAATTTAAATGATTATTAGGAGTTATTTTGCTCAACTATATGCCACAAATTTTAATAATGTAAATGAAATGGAAAATAACTATAAAAATACAAACTACATAGACCAGTGATGGGCAACCTTTTTAAAGAAGAGGCCAAAGGAAAGGAAATGCTCATCTGCCAATCTGTTTCTAAGGCAACTCTTTTGAAGTTTCATTGTATTGTATCCGACTCATTATATTCGTCAGATTAGGAATAATGGCATGCTCAGGATAGAACATTTCAGGGGGCCACATCTGGCCCACGGGCCTTAGTTTGCCCATCACTGACATAGACCATTAGAGGAGAAAATAGAGTATCTAAGTAAACATTTTAGAAAAAAAGAAATTAAACAGGCTATAAATGAACTTACTAAAAGAAAAAAGGACCAGGTGGATTTGCAAGTGAATTCTACCAATCATTTAAATATCAAATTGATCCAATATTAAATAAATTAATTGAAATTATAGGTAAAAGTTTTACCAAATACTTTTTATGAAATAAATATGGTGCTGACACCTAAATCAGAAAAAGAAAATGGAGAAGGAAAATTACAGACCAAATAAATTAATGAATATAAATGAAGATATCCTAAATAAAATACTAGGTAGAAGGCTACAACAATATATCAGAAAGATTACATACTTGAAGCAAACCACTTATATCAGGTATATATGGATGGTTTAATATAAAGAAAATTAGGAACATAATTGGTTATATTAATGACAAAATTAGTAAAAATTATATTATTAGATGCAGAGAAAGACTTTGACAAAATACATGATTCTATTAAAAACATGTTTCTATTAAACACATGTTTCTATTAAAAAAAACTGGAAAGTATAAGTATAAACCAATTGCCTAGCCTTTACCAGTCTTCTACTTTGGAACCAATGTTTAGAACTAATTCTAAAACAAAAGGTGAGAGTTTTTTTAAAAAGTAAAGTAGATAATTGTAGGTGAAATTTATAGACAGTTTCTCATATAGAAATCTTACATATAAAATACATAAAGCACTCTGTCAAATTTATATTAAGAGTTATCTACCAATTGACAAATGGACAAAATGAACAGGCAGTTTGGGGATGAAAAAATCAAAGCCATATGTAGTGTTATAAGGTTTATTGATCTTTATAGATTATTGGTATTGATATAGGTATTGCTAATATCTAGATCCTAAGAGGACAAGCTGTTGGTTTGACCATTGGGAAACATGGCTTCCTAAGCAGTCTAAAAATTCCAGTTCAGGCCAGGTTATATAAAAAAAACTATTTATTGGAAGTATTAAAGTTTAGGGGAAAGGGAAAGGAAAAGGAAACAAGAATAATATTTACTATAAATCTAAATTTTCTAACTGTACCCAAATCCCAAATCAAGGCTCACAAGAGCTCACTTCTCCTTGATAACAATCAAGACTGACTTATCTTCTTATCTGTCTATTAACCCAATTCCAACTTTCAACCCTAAAACGAAAAAAAATTATAACTTATCAAAATTAGAAAGATTGGATTTCTTTTCTACTGTTTAGATAGGAAAACAGATAGTCAGAATCTTCACAGCTTTGCTCTCTTCTGCCACCATTACCAAAGCAATGATATTGCAGCAAAATCTTCTTCCTTCTTACTTGGATATTTCTCAAGTAGAAATGTCACCAGATCTTCTCAAGCTTCCAAATTTCTGAGCCAAAAAACTTTGGGCCTCTTTCCTTCAGTCATGACAGACAATGAGTGAGTGTTTCTTCACTCAGGATGACCAAGAGTGAGAGTTTGTTGGTCTAACTTTCCTTTCCAGAACCTCTGAGAAATTCTTTTTATTTCCCATGATCTCTTGAAAATTCTTTTTTTGCTTAAAGAAATCCAGCTTTTTCAAATTTCTATATTTATCTACTGCAATCAACCCTATTTCTTAATCAACTCTTAATTAACAAATATCCTATTACAGCCCTCCCACCCCCCATGCAAAATTTGGGAGAAAATTCATTTACTCCCAAATTTAACTCAATTATTTTATACTGAATTCAATAATTTATCTCCAAATAGAACTATTTCCTTAACCTTATAGCTGTCTATCACTATTCTAAACTATTTTAAGGAAAGAAAGAGTATTCAAAGAACAGAAAAGAAAAAATAATGAAAATTTGCATCATTGCAAAACAAATTAAAATTACTGAATCCAAATGCAAACAATTTGCAGTAATAAAACTTCAGATCACAATTTTTCCTGAACTAGTTCAGAAAGGAAAATCCTATTTAAAAATAAAACTCCAAACTTTACCTTACAAATACTCAAATACTGTGGAAATAGAAACAGAACTATTTACTATTATTACTATGAAAAATGATAAAGGCTGGTATAAATATATAAATTAGTATTTTAATTAAAGCCATGCTGATAGATAAAATCATTAGACCACGCGCTTGTAAGCATTCAAAACTGCCGCCTCCATTTTGTCTCCTGTTTCCTGGAAGCGCCTACTCGCAAAAGAGACCACTTCCTCCTAACCCAGGAGATTTAAACCCTTCCCTGCGTCAAGACGTAAGCCTTCCCAAGCCCAAAAACCGGAAACGGAAACCTGTTGGACCACGGGAAATGTAGTTTGATACATTTCCCAAATTTCACTTTTACACTATTCTAATACAAAACAATTCTTACCTAAAAATCAAAAAAAAAAAAAAAAAGTCAAACCATCTTGCCACTACAGAAACTGCTAACTTTTCCTATCCTATTCTATTTACAGAAAAGAAACCTATTCTAAAACTATGGCAAACTGAACTTAGAACATAATAGTATGCAAACAAACTATACATAGCCTATGTACACAAATATACATAACTTCTCATATACACATATATATACACCCATATATACATAAATACATATTTACAGAAAATAAGTCATTCCTATTGAAAAATTTAAAATTTCCTCCTTGTTGTAAGTAAAATGGATCTGTATAAGGGATGAAAAATCCTCATGAGTTAAATAGGTTACCTTCATATCTAGTACGTCACTATATAATATGTAGCTACATAGATCTTATAACATTTCTATGTGATATGGTATGTGTTACAATAATTATGCCAATCTTCTAAAGTGTTCATACCTGTTATCATGTATATCCTAAACTTACCAACATGTCCTTCATACAAACCATTGAATTGCACCATACTTGGATAGAACTATTCTATCCTTGGAATCTTCATCTGTAGTTTGTGTTCTTTATTCTGCGTTAGCCTGCTAGTGAATTGTATGTTGCCAGTTTCTCTTGTTGATTGTTGCTCTCATAGAATGTTGTAATTCTTGTCCTCCTAATTGTGATTGTGATTGTAACAATGTTCTTGTAATGTGTTTTTTCAAACAATACATTGTCCTTAAGAAATCTTGATCATAGTAAGTCTGTAGTAAGTCTGTCATCCATGTGTTGTTGTCACAGTTGTCCTTGTTGTATTGTTGTTGATCTTTGTGTTGTTGTGTCCTCTTTTCCTCTTCTTACCAACTTCACCTGCAGATGTCTTCAACTAATATCAGTCTCTTCTCCTGATGAAATTTTCTTCACAAGAGAGCAGTGCAGTCACAAATCTTTACTCACAACCTTTTCAGCCATAGGTGTTGTGTGTAGAATATCAAAAGGTCCTAACCACACTGGTTCTGTGGCATTAGTCCTAGTAAAATTATTAATATGCATGATGTCAACTGGATATAAGTCATGCAATGTAAAATCTATTGGTCCAGCCTAAACTAGGATTCCCAGTTCTTGCAATTCCTTAATTCAATTCTGCAGTTGTGTGATGTGTTGTGCAATACTTAAATTTCCACCCAGCAAGGAGGCATAGTCAGGGCTAAAAGTCTTTGTTTGTGTTGGGACATGTCCAAAAAGCATCTCATATGGGGAAACATGCAAATCACTTCTGGGCCAGGTTCTGATGAAAAACAATGCAAAAGGTAAAATCTCTGGCCATTTCAAATGGGTTTCTTCACAGAGTTTCCCAACCATAGGTTTAACTTCTTGGTCTGTGTGTTCTACCTGGCCAGAACTTTGGGAGTGGTATGGGACATGGAATTTAGATGTTATTTCTAAGTTTGCAGAGATCTGTTGCAAAATTGAATTTGTAAAGTGGAACCCAAGGTCTGAATCAATCTTAGATGGAACTCCAAATCTTGGCACTATTTCTTTCAATAACACCTTGGCAACAAAATTAGCTGTGTTCTTTTATTACTAGGAAATGCTTCAGGCCATCTCATTTGTTGATCTACTATTACCAGACAGTACCTATAGTTCTCAGCCTTTGGCATGGTGACATAATCAATCTGTAAAGGCTTAAAGGGAGAGAAAGCTATAGGTCTACTTCCAAAAGCTTTTTCTTTGAATATGCTTTGGTTAAATTGCTGACAAATCTGGCAAGAAGAGCAAATCCTAGACACTATTGTTATCTCAGGGGCTATCCATGACTTCTTTACAATGTCCACCATTCCCTGTGTACCAAAATGACAATGCTTATGGATGCTTTGACAGATCTGGCTACAAAATACTCTTGACAGTATTGGTTTTCCATATGAAGCCACCCAAATACCATTTTTGTTTTCTGCCTTGAAATTCTGTTTCCATTTTAGCACCTCTTTCTCACTTTATGCTGTAGCCAGATCTTGTGGAGTTATCTGGGATAGATTTAAGCATAGTTCAGGTCTACTAGTTGCAGCAAATTTAGCAGTCGCATCCACTCTGTTTTTCCCTGGACAACAGAATCTATGTTTTTCATAGGCACTCTACAGTGCACAGGCACTATCTGCTTTGGTAGTTGTAAAGCAGCTAGAAGTTCACTTATAATTTGTGCATTAGCAACTGTTTTTCCAGAGGATGTTAAGAAGCCTCTTTGCAACCATAGACTCCTAACTTTGTTTTTTTTTGTTTTTTGTTTTTTTGTTTTTTAAACCCTTACCTTCCATCTTGGAGTCAATCCTGTCTATTGGCTCCAAGGCAGAAGAGTGGTAAGGGTAGGCAATGGGGGTCAAATGACTTGCCCAGGGTCACACATCTGGGAAGAATCTGAGGCCAGGTTTGAACCTAGGACCTCCCATGTCTAGGCCTGGCTCTCAAATCCACTGAGCTACTCAGCTGTCTCCTGACTCCCAATTTTGTGACAGATCCCAAATGCATACTTAAAATCAGTGTAAATAGTCACACTCTTGTCTTTGGCTATGATACAAGTTTTTGCTTTACTGTGATAAGCTCTGCAGCCTGCACACTAAGATGTGATGGCAAAGCTGTTCCTCACATTGTTTCAAACTCTGCTGCTACTACTACTGCTCCTGTGTACTGTACCCCATCTCTCATAAAGGAGGATCCATCTATGAAAAGAATAAAGTCTGGATTCTTCATGGGTGTATCAGAGAGATTGTCCCTCGGTTTCTCAGTTATTTGGACCATGTTAGCACATTCATGCAACTGTTCCCCAGAAGTTGGTAGGTCTGGTAACGATGTGGCAGGGTTTAAGTTTCCACATCTTTTCAGGGTAATGTTCTCACTCCCTAAAAGTGTTAGCTCATATCTAACCAGCCTCTGGTTTGAAAAGGCTTGAGTCTTATTCCTTGACAAAAGAGCTTCAATTTCGTATAGATACATGATGGTAAGTGGATTCCCTAGAACTAAGTCTGCTACCTTCATCACTAACAGAGCTATTGCTGCTACACCTCTTAGACATGGTGAAGCCCCTGCAGCTATTGGATCCAGTTGCCCAGAATAATATGCCATAGTTTTTTGCACTGGACTTAAAACCTGGGTAAGTACCTTTTCTCTAATGGACATACAAAATAAATTGCTTTTTGTAATATGGTATGCCAAGAGCTGGTGCCGAGAGAATGGCATGCTTCAATTATGAAATAACATCCAGGTATTAGGTTGTCAATTTGAGTGGCTCTGATACACAATATTTTGTAAGTTTTGTTAGTGGTTTTACCAGTTCCCCCAAACCTGGCATCCACTGTCTACAAAATTCCATTGCTCCCAGAATTGCTCTGAATTTCATTTTGGTGTTTCATGCTGTTAGCTTTTGTATGCATGCTATTCTCTTCTCTGAGATATGCCTGACCCCTTCTGTTACAATAAATCCCAGATATTCCATCCTGGGTAATCATCAATGCACCTTGAGCTTAGAGATTTTATGTCCCCTTTTAAATAATTCAGTTAGAAGGTGCTTGCTGTCTCTATGGCACACTTTGGCTGATGGTGAAACTAGCAGGAGATTGTCAACAAAATGAATTAGCCTGCTTTCTTTAAGGTGTATGTTAGCCAGGTCCTCAGTTAAAATTTGGGAGAAGATCAAAGGACTTCCACAGTACCCTTAGGGCAAATGCCTCCAGGAGAACTGAGTACCATTCCAGGTGAAAGCAAATATTTTGGGGGAATCCTCATGGATAGAGATGAAAAAAATACAGAACAGAGATCTACAACCGTGAAAAATTGTGCATTGCTGGGAATCAAGGAAATTATTGTGGCTGGACTCAGTACTATTGCATTCCACTTGATTATGTGATTATTTATGGCCCTTAAATCTTGGATGAATCTGTAGACTGGCCTGCCTTGGTCATCCAGTTTTGGCTTCTTGATTGGTAAGTTTGGGGTGTTATACTCAGACATGCAGGGCACTATGATCTTCTTTTGATTAGAGACCATATGACAGGTACAATCCCTTCTATAGCTTCTTTTGACAGTGGGTACTATGGGATACATGGAGCTGGACCTTCCTTTGGTTCCGGACTGCCACTGCTGACTTCAATAGGTCTGTGTCTGTAGATGACATAGCCCAGAGACCTTCAGGAATATCATTAGGGATCTAATATATCTGTGGCTTCTCTACCTATGCTTCTTGGCTGTCTAAAAACGGTATTGAGAAAAGTTCCAAAGATTTCTCTGGCAGTTCTAACAAAATGTCCCCTTTTGGAATGCATATGATGGTAGCACTAAGTTTGCCAGTAGATCTCTTCCCAGAAGATTCACTGCTGAATTTGGCATGAGCAGGAAGGAATGTACTTTGCTTAAGGGACCAAGGGACACCATATGGTGTGATAACTTTTTCACTTCTAATGGTTCCCCTGAGATTCCCACAACTTGAATATATCCCACACCATCACTCAATCTGTCAGGTGACTTCTTTAGCACAGACTTAGAGGCTCTAGTGTCCAAAAGACAGATGTGTAGTGCATTTCCCTCTTTTAGAGTGACATAGGGTTCTGTGCTTTGAGGCAGGGTATGGACCAGGATAATGGGAGTCATAAAAACTGGATCAGGAAATCTAAACTCATCTTCCTATCATTCGTTCTTTAATTCATTTAATTCAATTTGTATTTCTTTTTCTTTTACATCTATTACTTCATCAAAATCTATATCCTCTGTTGCCATCTCCTTAGTATTATCATTACCCAGTCCATTTTCCCCGTAAAAAAGTTCATAAGGTACTTTCCCAGTGTGCTCTCTTAAGTGTATCTGCCTTCAGAATATTATCACTGACCACCTGAGAGTGCTTGGGTCTATCACAATTTTTATGTAAATCTGCATAATTGTCATATCTTCTGCTTGGGAAGACCCTTAATATAATCTGCCTTCATAGTCACTGGGATAACTGGGTCTCTTGTCTTGGAATGTAAACTGAAACCTATCTATAGCCTTGATAGCGGTTATTGTACCCCCTGTCAGAAAACCAACTTCAACAATAGTAGTTCCTTTTGCCCCTGTAAATCCTCCATTCTGTCTTGCCTAGGATCAACGGAGCCTCATGTAATGCCCAAAGTTTCCTCAAAAGTAACATTGTGGACCTCTATTGCTCTGTAAAGAATTTCTTAGGCTGTCTGAATTCTTTCATGGGTACTATCACAGCCTTTTCTTTTTTCTCTGATCTATTTAGTTCCATTTGTAGATCTCTTATCTCTTTCCTTAGATCTACTAAATCCAGTGAATCATTTTCTTTCTTATCAATGTCTGCTTGATATATATATATATATACATACATATATATATATATACCTGACCACCTTACACCTTACACCTTTACAAGTTGCCTTCACAATTACTTGATGTCCTTATTTATTGCAATATCAAGGGATAGATAATGTTCTCCTATGTCAATAAGTCTATCCATGTATTTTGAAGGTGTTTCCTCCACTTCCTGCTATAACCATTCAAATTTTGTTCATGCAAAGGGTCTATTGGAATGTTGCCTCATGGTGGTAATGAGTGCCTTCCTAGTTCTCACCAGTTCATCATAATCTCCAGGATTATTTTCATCCCAACCTGGGGAAAATTCTGGCCATTCTGCTGTTTCTGAAACTATCTTTTTGTTAATAATTCATCCATAAATATGTCCATGTCTGTGTAAGCTGGATCATATTGTTTTATTAACTTTTCAAATTTTCTAATTACAACTACTGGATCTTCATCAATGGAAGGAGTATTTCTCTTAAAAGAATTGATATCCATTTTGGTGAAACGATTCTTTTTTTTTTAACCGTGACCAGTTTCTTCTTATTAGTTACCATGGGTATGCAGTGGGAAAAATCCCCCCAGGGCACTCTTCAGCTCAGCTGTTTCCTTCTCACATTTTGTGACTCCTACTTTTTTTCCAACATTATTGCCCTTATTAATTTTCTGTTTCAATAGTGCCAGTTCTTGCCCTAACCCATTTGTTATTGCTAAGTACTTCATCTGAACATCTCTCTCATATTCCCTAATCTGCTTTCTCTTCCAAAATGTTAATATATTTAGGATGCAATAGAAAACCATCCTAATTAAAAGCAGTGCCAGTATGAGTCCTGTTAGTAATGGAGTCCAGTGTACGATATCCATAACTGATAAAGTCAGCAGGTGGTATAGGGTATTAGGCAGAGGCATTCCCTTAATGTACTCAGGAATCATTGTATTAAATAGTTGGGTAAGATTCCCCATGTTCAAAAATATTAAGGCAAACCACATTCTTATAAATATTCAGAGTCACTGCAGACCCTGCTCTGTGTAAGTTGGTGCTGAAAGACAGGCAACCTTGTGAAACTCTCCTTGTTGCTGAAGTTGAACTGCTCCTGAAAATTCTGCCAGCTGACCTGCTGCCTGTATCTGACTTGTTTTGAAAATAAATCTAGTAATTCCCTTGTTGTTTTGTAGGTTCTTTTCCAAAATGTAGCTTGCCAAATGTTATAAGGATTATTGATCCTCATAGATTATTGATATTGATATAGGTGTTTCCAATACCTGTGTCCTAAGAGGACAAGCTGTTGGTTTAACCATTGGGAAACATGGCTTTCCAAGCAGTATAAATTCCAGCTCAGGCCAGGTTATATAAAAAATACTATTTATTGGAAATATTAAAGTTTAGGGTAAAGGGAAAGGAAAAGGAAACAAGAATAATATTTACTATAAATCTAAATTTTCTAAATGTACTCAAATCCCAACTCAAGGCTCACAAGAACTCACTTCTCCTTAATAACAATCAAGGCTGACTTGTCTTCCTATCTGTCAATTAACCTAATTCTAACTTTCTACCCTAAAACTAAAAAAAAATATAACATCAAAATGAGAAAAATTGGATTTCTTTCCTACTGTTTAGATGGGAAAACAGATGGTCAGAATCTTCACAGAGTTGCTCTCTTCTGCCACCACTAGCAAAGCAATAATATTGCATCACAGTCTACTTCCTTCTTTGGATATTTCTCAAGTAGAAATTTCACCAGATCTTCTCCGACTTCTAACTCTCTGAGCCAAAAAACCTTGGGCCTCCTTCCTTGAGCCATGACAGACCAAGAGTGAGTGTTTCTTAAGTTAGGGCAGACCAAGAGTGAGAATTCATTGGTCTATCTGTCCCTTTCCAGAACCTCTGAGAAATTCTTTCTATTTCCTATGATGCTCTCTTGAAAATTCTTTTTTTGGCTTAAAGAAATCCAGCTTTTTCAAATTTCTATATTCATCTATTGAAATAAACCCTATTTCTTAATTAGCTCTTAATTAACAGATATCCTATTAAAATAGACATGTGAAAAATGCTTAAAATCACTACTATTTAGACTCATACAAATCAAAACAATTCTGAGGTATCATATCCCACTTACAAAATTAGCTAAAATGATAAAAGGGCAAAATGGCAGATGTTGCAGGACATGTGAGGAAATGGTGACACCAAGACACTATTGATGAAACTTTGAATGATCCAACCTTTTTAGAGAACAATTTGGAATTATGACTAGAGAGTTATCAAAATAACCTAAATGTTCTAAGATATTTATAGCAGTTCTCATTTCAGTGGCAAAGAACTGGAAATAGAGAGGATATCCAACATTTGGGGAATGAATAGACAAATTGTGGTATATGATAGTGATGGAATACTACTGCACTGTAAGAAATGATGAGCAGGATAATTTAAAAAACATGGAAATACCTATGTGAAGTAATGCAGAGAGAAACAAGTAGAACCAAAATAATATGCATATACAGCTAGAGAATTTATATATGAAGAATATATGAATATATATATAAATAATATATGAAGAATAACTTGTGAATTTCCCCCTCTAAAGAATGAATTGAAAAATAGAAATATGAAAGACACAATCTATAGATACATCTTTTTGTTGACTGATATCTTCTATAGCAGTGGTTCCCAAACGTTTTTGGCCTACCACTCCCTTTCCAGAAAAAAATATTACTTAGTGCCCCCTGGAAATTATGTAAACTATTTATTGAACTCAGAATAGAATGTATTACAAAGTGTGGCCATCACAGCTCCCCTGGATCGCTGCAGCACCCACCAGGGGGCAGTAGTACCCACTTTGAGAACCACTGTTCTATAGTATGGAGAGAGGAGGGAGGGGCTGAGATATCTGGCAATAAATTATATTAAGTAAATAATTTTTTAAATAAAGGCCTCGTTTCTCATATACATAAAGAAAATAAGTTAAATGTGTAAGAATATGCCATTCCATAATAAAAGGATATGAACGGTTAGTTCACAGAGCTATCTGTCATCATGAAGGAAAATGCTCTAAATCTCTAATAATTAGAGAATGCTCTGAGAGGCCAGCTTTTGTCATATGTTGCCAAGGATCTAGCCTTTCTGCTAATTCTCTGCTATTTCCAAACCATGCCACCACATGTACATGCATTATCTTTTTTTATTAGAATATAAGCTTTTGAGGGTAAGGGACTGTGTTGTTTACCTTTTATTTGTATCACTACTGCTTAGCACATATAGTGAGTACTTAATAAATACTTTATAATTGATTTACTAGATGTTCTAGGTATTATTCTCCCTTTATAATTAATCAATATTGGTATCAATTGGAAAATACAACAGGAGAAAAGAAAAATGGATAAAATTTTATGGAGAAGAAAGCAGCAAAAGTTGATATGGAACTTAAAGAGGATACCTAAGGAGAATGTCATAGGAGTGACACTGGGCAGCTAGAAGAAGCAACTTGATCTCTAGACAGAAGGTGACAGGTATAGGGGAGGCTAAAGACTAGCTTTGGACGGATTCAGTAAGAAAATATAAGCGAAGGATCAAATTATAAAACAGATCCTTTCACAAGTCTAACAAAATATTCTCCCCAATGCTTGAAATCTAATCCTTCACACTCCATAAATCTCATGTTTCATTTTGTCTATTTGATTTTTCATGATATTGTACTAGTGAATAGCCCCATTCATCTTCTGATACAGTGACCTTATGGAAACAGTTGTTTAATGGCAAAAGACTACACATCCTTCTTCTGCCCAGCTAGCTGAAAGACTCATGCTGATGTTTCCAAGGCCCATTAGGAAAGAGAATGTGGATGACTGAATACAACCTAATAGCACTATTGGAAACATAGTTCAAAGCACATGCATTACTGATGATGAGATAATAGTGTAGTATCTTTATAAAAGGAGTAGCATATTTTAAATCACTGATGAATAAAGTTTTACAATCTAAGTTTATTCTGACCTTCCAAGTGGACAACTAAGTGGCATTTTCCCCCTTCCCCTTTCACTTTTAAAAGAACAGCAAGATTCTGAGGGTCAATTTCTGCTTTTCATCTGTCCCTAGAGATATAAAGCAAACTCCCAACTCTTTTTGAAGCCAAGAGGAGAAGAGCTTGTTTTAGGTAAGGTGAAGTAGGTTAGAGAAGAGAAATAGCTCATTAAGTAGCATAAAGTGAAATAACTGAATGATTTTTTTGCTATTATAAGCCAGAGAGGTTTATTTCTCACCAAAACCATTCATAAATAAAATAAGAATATTAGTTCCACAGATTCAGAGGAGAAAGATAATTTAAATTAAAAAAAAATTTTAAAGGATTCTGGCTTGAAATGCAGGGTAGTGAGTGACTAAAAGAGAGCCAATGCAGTATTTAGAGCTAAAACTAACCTACCACTCTATTCACAGTAACAGGAAACAAAATATATTTTCACTCTTTATTACATTTCAGTTGCTAGGAAAACCATGAAAAGGCCAGATGAGAATTTACATGTTCTATTGAGAACTCTTTTATTCTAAATCAGATGTGTGAAAAATCCATTAGGGATTTTTTTAAAGTTAGTACATGGTAGAAGAGGTGTTAAAAGCCTTTCCTATTTCATTAAGATTCCACTATTCAATGTTGGCACTGATTGACTCCGGGCTGAAGCACTTAATATATTTCACAAATAGTAGACACATGAAGAAATAAATAAAAGAGTAAATTAACACAAGAGAAGTCAGCACATTTTCTCTCTAACTATATTTCCCTAGTAAAAAAGATTAGATTTATATAGAATACACCCTGAACTTCTAGCTGGTACCTTTAAGATAGACAGAGAAAGAGAGACAGAGAAAGGAAAATACAGAGACAGAGAGACAGAGACAGACAGAGAGAAGGTGAAGATAGGGAGATAGAGAGAGAAACAGACAGACAGAAAATAGCTGGCTATTAATAGATGTAGCAATAATTTTATATATAACATACATATATATATATAATACACATATATAGAAACATATATATATAAATATATAACATATATTTTAAAACAAGAACTCTAAGGCATTGGTTAGATCCCTTATGGAAAAGCACAGACAAGAATCACACAGAATAAAAACAGTAGGGCAAATTGCCACCTGCTTAAGAGAGAGAAGTCATTCCCTCCAAATTTTAGAACAAAAATATCAACCAAAGATCAAAAGGGATCTTTAATGATAAAACTTTGCTCAATTAAGTCTACTATGGAGGCAAGCATGTATAATAAAGTCTGCGATATTTAACATCATTTTATTAATATTATTTTATTTTATGTTATTTTTTACTTTATATTTATATGTTATCAATAAAATATTACTCATTTATTATTTATTTTATTATTAGATTATATGATATTTTATAATACATTAACATACTACATTAATTATATATGCTTTTATATTATTTATAAATAAAAAGCATTTATTTATTGCTTTATTTATTTATTTAGGTTATTTATGTTTATTATCTATCATATAATAAAGTATATTATATATTTACATAAAATATATTGTTTATTTTATTTTGTTTATTTTAAATATTTAACTTAAAATTTATTCATTTTATAAATTCAAGTTTATAGTATGGATACTCTGGAAGTTATTTTTAGCACAAATAACTAAACTGTAACATGATTATCTTACCACAAGATATATAGTGATGACTTAGCTGTGGCTTTTGGATTAAATCACCTTACAAAGGCAAAGATAAATGAGTTTAAAAGAACATAATAAAATAAGTCATTGGTGAATTTTCTATTAAAATTATTTTTTACTGAGACAGCTAGGGCAGAAACAATCATAGATTACTGTATTTCGAAGGATGACAATTAAGAATAAAACTTAAAGAAATATAAACACTTTAGGGTTAAATGAGAAAATCATGGCATTTCTTCCTCCCTAGGAGATCTATAATAGTTTGTTCTTCCATTTTGTTTTCTCTCACATTGTAGCAAAGCAGAAAGAGAAAGAATAATTAATGAAACAGTATCATAATGCCTCTATCTTAAAGCAGAAAATATAGTGGGCATTTTTTCTAATTAGAAAAGAATTTCAGTCACTTTTCCTCTAAGTTTATCCTTCTCTTTCTCATTTATCTAAATAAATGTTCTCTCCTTCTCAACTATATCTGTGCTTTAGTTTTAAAGAAATTATTTTTCCAGAATATCTTTTAGAATAAATTTAAATACATCGTAGCTTAATAATTGACAGAATATATTTCAAATTCTTCATGGGGAATATTGTGAAACAATGTTGGTAAATGGTTAAAGGGAGGGTGAATTAGTAAAGTTATTCAGAAAATGAAAGCTTTAGGATCTTGAGCATGAAAGTATATTGAAGAATATGTTAGAAGAAAATTATTCTAATAGCATCCAATTTAGGAAAGACCAAATGAGAGATTATTGTGATAATTTAGGTATGAGATGAGGAGAACTAAAAAAGTTGGATAATGTGAAGATAGGCTTAACTTTCCCCTTGTCTATTTTAAATTAACCAATCAAAATTTAAGTACCCCTACTTAGTACTTTACCAGTCACTAAGTATGAAAGTTCACAAGTCACTTGCTAGAGTGGGTGACAACTCCAGAAGCCACTGCCCTGCCCCTGGAATTGTCACCCACTCTAGCAAGTGACTTGTGAACTTTCATACTCAGTGTTAAGTAGGGGTGCTTTGAGTTCTTGATTTGTTTAGCTAAAAATAGACAAGGGGAGAATTAATCCTATCTTCACAGTAGGAATAGAAATGTACATGATTAGTTATAAAGGATTCAAAAAACGTTCAACCATTGGCTTGATGTGTGGACTTAAACAAGTCCTCCTGTCTCTATAGTTTTGTTTTGATGCTGGGAAATAACTAGCCTTGGAATGTCTCAAACACTTATTGAAATCACCTTATCTATCCACCCAGGCAGCCAGATGATCAATTTGACAACAACAGATCCAGAAAGATTGAGTGGACTGCCTCTAGCCAACCAAGCTCATCTGTCCTTTTAAGACCATTTATATGGATGTGTAGAGGTAGGGTTTATAGGTGTTTGGTGCTCTCTCTTCTGGGCATTCTATGTGTAATTTTTTTAAAGGCTGTCGATATTAATATTAAAAGCTGGGGAGCTCTATTGATATAGTAAAAAGCTTTGCTATTTGGCATTTTAGGGGAATGGACTATCAGTCAAACTTCTGCCTAAGTTAATTTATTCTCTTCAAGGTAGTCTCTCTTAACCTTCTCTTATCTCCTCCCCAAGGCCAATAATTCAATGAAATGGAAGCAATGTACACACTTAGCAACACATATACACACATATGCATATAAACAAATCATAATTGCTTCTGAAAGCTCTGCAATTCAGAGATCAAAAAAATTTAAGATTTTGCTCCCTAAAAAACCCAATAGGAAAAATAAGCAATTCAAGGCTCACTACTTGTATAATCTTGGGAGAAGGTTACTCTAGATTTCCTCTGAACTTCCTTCTACATCTAAACCTATGATTCTGTGATATTGAGAGTATTTGGGGAAAGAGTCTGGAGTTATGGTTTTATAGGCTGTTAGGAGGCCATGACGAAGTAAAAAAAACAAACAAACATTTGAAAATAATAATAGCTAGCATTTCAAGATTTCTAATGTACTTTATATGTTATTTCATTTTATTCTTTCATAGTATGCAATTATATGATCCTTACACATTTGATCTTGTGAGGTAAATGCCATTATTAGCCCCATTATGTAGATGGGAAAATTAAGACAGAGAATTTAAATTATTTGCCTAAGGTCACATAATTAATGAAAGCCCCAAGAAGGATTTGAAATAGTCTTTCTGACTCCAAACCCAACAATCTATTCCCCTATAACTATAAAGGAGGAATTTAGCAAAGAGAGATAGAAGGGAAGAAGAGGGGGATGAGTGTTCTAATTGCCACTGAGAGAGGATTGGAAGTGTGCCTCTGGGGAGAAAGCTTCTCCCTGAGCCAGCTCTGACCTCTTGCCAAACCTCTGAGCCATTCTGCCAAGACCTGAATCCTGCTAAAGCTGAGAAGACCAAAACCGAGGGAAGGATACTATGGAATTGTCAGGGTTTCCTCAGGGAGATCATACCTCTCTGAGGTGGACCCGGTCACTCTCAACCCCATATCTTCTATGACACACTATATAATTTCTATGCTAAAGACTTGAATACCTGTGTGGGTTTAGTTTACAATTAGACGGATAGCAGGGGATTCCTAGGCAGAGAGAGGGTAGAGAGAGCAGCCCCAGCCTAGCCGGGAGGCTTGCCTGAGCTGTGCCCTCATTCAGAATCGGTTTGGGGTCCCCCATACCTCATCTTAAAGGGAAGCCTCGCCCCCAAATCCTGTGGGGTGGCACAATCATCCAGGTCACCCAGTTTGGGGGTGACATCCCCTCAAGGTCTACTGCAGTGCATGTTAGGCGCAAGGGAAGAGCTAAAAGAGTCTCACCTCATAGACTATCTCCCCTCTATCATAACATTATTTACTGGCTCTGTTTATTATTATAGTGATAATGTTCTCTAAAGTATATAAAGTCATTTACAAACATCTCATTTTATTTTCACAACAATCCTTCAAGGTATATGACATTATTACCATTTTATAGATGAAAACTGATGCATAAAGAAATTAAATGACTTATTCAAAGTCACAAAGAGAGTGAGTATGTGGGATCAGATTCAAATTCAGGTCTTTCTTAGTCCTGATCCACAGAAAACTCTATCTACTGTTACCTACCTGCCTCCAAGTAGTAGCTGTTGTTGTATAGTAGTAGTAGTAGCAGCAGCAGAAGTAGCAGTAGTAATTGGAGAAGAAGAAAGAGAAGGAGGAAATAGGAATAAGAATAAGGAATGGGAATGGGAATAGGAATAGGGATAGGGATAGGGATAGGAATAGGAATAAGAGGAGAAGGAGTATTTTAAAGGGAGGGCTAATTAAAATCATTGAAATGAAAAGAAAAGAAATGAAAGACTGTAAGGGCAAAAGGAATCAAGAAAAATGTTTTATTGTTATATATAGCTTTATGATAATAAATTTGGGAATCTAAATAAAATGCATAATTAGCTATATTATTTTTAAAAGGGAATAAACTCTTTTTGAGATCAACTGCAAAATGAAAAATAAGGCAACAAAATGAAGGGCTATCCAATTAGGAACTAGGAGACATAAATATTCATAAACTAATAGTAGAAATGTTTAAAGAATGACCAATTTCTAAACTATGCAAATTGTTTCAAGCATAGAGAAAGATAATACTTCTTTACTTCCCCCAAGGAAAATGCTTTTTTCATGCCTCAACTGAACAAAGACAATGATGAGAAAAGAAAATACAGGACAATAGTATTAATTAAAGAAATAAAATCCTTACAAATAGGCTATAGATATACATGTGTCATGTCTAAGATATACAATTTGCAAAAGGCTTTGAATATATGATTCAAAATAATACAATATAGGATTTAGAGTTGGAATGGATGTTAAAAATCATCAGATGTACACTCTTGATTAAAGAAATGTACCTTAAAACAGCTGACATACTACCTAATACCTATTAAATTGATGAATATGAGAGTAAAGGGAAGTGGTAAATGTTGGAGGGGATGGGGCAAAATTGGGACATTAATGCATTGCTGGTGGAGTTGTGAATTGATCCAACCATTCTGGAGGGCAATTTAGAACTATGCCCCAAAGACTTGAAATCTGTGCATACCCTTTGATACAGTAATACCACTACCAGATCTGTATACCAAAGAGATAAAAAAGGATGAGGAAGGACCAACTTGTACAAAAATATAGCAGTCCCTTTTGTGATGGCAAAGAATTGGAATTTGAAGGGAAGTCATTTGGGGAATGAGTGAGCAAATTGTGGTATATGATGGTGATGAAATACTATTATACTATAATAAAGGATGAAGAGGATGATTTCAGAATGAGCTAGAAAGACCTCCATGAACTGATGCAAAGTGAAATAAGCAGGACTGGGAGGGCAGTTGTACATAATAGCAGCAATTTTGTGAAATGATTTACTGTGAAAGACTTAATTATTCTCAGCAATATAATCATCACAACATTCTGAAGGACTTTTGACAAAAGAATGTTATTGATCTCCAGAGAAAGAAGTGTTGAAGTCAGAATGCAGATCAAGGCATACTGTTTTTCACTTCAATTTATTTGGATTTTTATTTTGGGGTTTTGACTTTTATATATGTTTTCTCTTAAAACAATGAGCAATATAGAAATAGATTTTCCAGGATAATGTGAAAATAAAATCTATTAATAAAAATAAGATTAAAAATAAAAATGGGAAAACTCATTTTTAAAAAGTCAAAGTCCTTTTCTGTCCAACTATTTCTAAGTTAGTAACTACCTTATTGTTGTCATTGTCCTAAGAGGAAAATGAGACAAAGGACAACTTAAAATCGTAATCTTAACTTTGGAACCAATAGGGACAGCAGAGGCTATCTAATCTAACCTTTTTGTTTTACAGATGAGGAAACTAAGGCCCATAGAGATGAAGTGTCTTGTCCAAATATGGCAAAAAATGAATTTGGATTTGAACTCAGACACTCTGATTCCATGTTCATGATTATTTTTAATATTCAGTCATGTAAGGTGGCTTGATTGCTATCACACAGCTAGTGCATGTTGTAGTTATGATTAAAATCTGGGTTTCAGATTTCCCAATATTGCTAAGGTGATTTTCAGCTTCAAAAAAGAATATAGTATGACCACTCCCTGATCCTGATGTAATAGAGCCCATTAAGGCTAATAGAAAGCAAAAGAGCACACTACAAATGTGAGATAGCATCCGGTTTTTAGTACATGTGATTTTTTTTAACATAAAAGGCTACTAAGTTCTTAAGTTCATTAACTTCAACAGACATTTATTAATATATCCCAGTCTCTTTATTGTGTGTAGTGAAACAAGGATGCAAAAGAATACAAGCTCTCTTATCAAGGGGGATGACACTTATACATAAGTAGAATATAAATAAGAAGATAGTTAAATGCTTGAGCAAACAGAATTTTCTGAAAGATTCAAAAAAAAGAAGGTCCATTTCTATATAGGAAATCAAGAAAAACTTAATCAGGAAGAGAGTCTGAGTTTGTTATTGGTAGAAAAGAACGATCTCAATATAGAGATGTATGATGTGAGTCCATTCCAGTCATTAAAAACCCATACTATTAGGAGAGGGTCAGACAAGTTCAGCAGAACAGTGAACAATCTGATTTAATTGGAGCACAGAATAAAATCAAGCTGAAAAGCTGTGCTGGATTTAGACTGTGAGTGGCCTTGAATGTCAGGATGAACTATTTGAATTTCATTTCCTCTAGGACAGGAAATCACAAGAGAGTTTTTCAGCAGGGTATCAATGTGATCAAATCTTTGCATTATGGAGATTCTTTGGCAATGGTATAAAGGATAGATTCAAGAGGAGAGAGAGAGGAAAGGCAGAGGTACAAATTAGGAGTCTATTCCCATAGGCAAGGAGAGAGGTAATGAAGACCTGAACTCAGTGTTTGAAGATAGAGTGGAAACACAAGTACAGATTTGAAGACATCATGGAGAAAGAATCAATTAGACCTCACCAATTGATTAGATTTATCCTCTAGTATGTGAAGTTTATTATCTGTAGGACATTGGCAATTTTGTATCTCAAAAGAAGTAGAACTAGAGAAAATAAGTCTAACACCCATTCTGAAACCAAACCTAGCCTTTAGCTGAAGAGCTCCATGGGAGTTGATCAACAGCAAAGCATTTTGTCGGTCATTGATTATACTCAACTTTATTATCTCTGCTTAATTAAATTCAATTCAACAAAAAAATTAAGGAACTATTATCTGCTACATATAACTGGGGAAAATAAAGCAGTACTAAAGAGTTTAAAGAAGAAAAAAAGGAACCACAATATGCAAGACACAGTCTATTCTTTTGGGTGACTGTATCCTAATTATATACTTCCAAATTTATCAAATGCTCTCCAATTATCTTCTTGGATCTTCTTTTGATGACTAATTAATAGACATTCCAGAGCTAGTACTTATTTTATTTTGATGACATGATTTATACGCCACCATTTTTGGTTTTTACTCTGTGAAGGAATCCTTACTTGAGCTTGTAATGCAACCCTACATTACAAGCTCTACATCCATTTTTAGATTCCCATGTACCAGAATTCTGATTTACTCATTCCACTCCTGTCCTTACCCCC
>NC_058134.1:148371535-148442609 GCF_016433145.1 Gracilinanus agilis
ATTTAATTGGAGCACAGAATAAAATCAAGCTGAAAAGCTGTGCTGGATTTAGACTGTGAGTGGCCTTGAATGTCAGGATGAACTATTTGAATTTCATTTCCTCTAGGACAGGAAATCACAAGAGAGTTTTTCAGCAGGGTATCAATGTGATCAAATCTTTGCATTATGGAGATTCTTTGGCAATGGTATAAAGGATAGATTCAAGAGGAGAGAGAGAGGAAAGGCAGAGGTACAAATTAGGAGTCTATTCCCATAGGCAAGGAGAGAGGTAATGAAGACCTGAACTCAGTGTTTGAAGATAGAGTGGAAACACAAGTACAGATTTGAAGACATCATGGAGAAAGAATCAATTAGACCTCACCAATTGATTAGATTTATCCTCTAGTATGTGAAGTTTATTATCTGTAGGACATTGGCAATTTTGTATCTCAAAAGAAGTAGAACTAGAGAAAATAAGTCTAACACCCATTCTGAAACCAAACCTAGCCTTTAGCTGAAGAGCTCCATGGGAGTTGATCAACAGCAAAGCATTTTGTCGGTCATTGATTATACTCAACTTTATTATCTCTGCTTAATTAAATTCAATTCAACAAAAAAATTAAGGAACTATTATCTGCTACATATAACTGGGGAAAATAAAGCAGTACTAAAGAGTTTAAAAAAGAAAAAAAGGAACCACAATATGCAAGACACAGTCTATTCTTTTGGGTGACTGTATCCTAATTATATACTTCCAAATTTATCAAATGCTCTCCAATTATCTTCTTGGATCTTCTTTTGATGACTAATTAATAGACATTCCAGAGCTAGTACTTATTTTATTTTGATGACATGATTTATACGCCACCATTTTTGGTTTTTACTCTGTGAAGGAATCCTTACTTGAGCTTGTAATGCAACCCTACATTACAAGCTCTACATCCATTTTTAGATTCCCATGTACCAGAATTCTGATTTACTCATTCCACTCCTGTCCTTACCCCCCAAAACCTTTGTCAGCCAAGGGTTCTTATTCTGGGGTCCATGAACCTGCATGCATGTGTATATATATATATGTGTGTGTGTGTGTGTGTGTGTGTGTGTGTGTGTGTACATGTATATGTGTGTGCATATATCTATATGTTAACATATTTCAATTTAATTCATTTCCTTTGTGGTTGTATGTATTTTGTTTAATGTATTTAAAAGCATCATTCTGATAAGAATTCCACAGGTTTCACCAGATTGCCAAAGGACTCCCAAGAAATAAACAAAAAAGGCTGAGAATCCCTACAGGTCTTCCTGCATTTCCAATACTTTTTTGGCTTGTTTTGTTGATATCTCAACCTCAGTTCTGACAGTAACTTTCTGTTTTCAAAGGTTTATGTGATCACCAGCGGAACACAGAAATCTAAAGTTGGTGATAAGTTTTTGATAGAAAAAATGTTAAAGATCGATTTTATGTATTTTCTCTTCCTCAGCTGTCCTAGAGAGAAGGAATGAAAGAAAAAAAATCACCTCTGCCAACCTCACCAATGGTGAGCTGCCCCATTGCCTAAGGTTTCACACTGCTCAGGCTCCCTGCTTTGAGGTCAAATCTGTGCCAGTCCTTGATTTTGGCCAATCCTGCCTGTCAGATTGGAGCCTTGAAGTGCAAATTGAAGCCAGGTAGTTTTTAACCTCAAAGGCAAGTCCTGTCACTCAGGAGACATAGCTGATAGACCTGTAGGTGGCTGAACTAATCTCATCCAAAGATAGAAGAATAAATTCTGAAGTCATTTGCAAAGGTAAAATATGAAATAAAGATTTGAGGAAACTAAAGTGATGTCCCTTATTAACATGCTCTATGAAGTCTGAGTACCAAGTAAAATATGGCCAGATAGGTTTCCCCTTTGAATTTCTCTTTCAAGCAGAGGAAGATTTCAAAGCTCCAAGTCAATCAGAAAACCAAACTACATATTTTCTTTAGTTTCAGGCATCTGAGATAGCTTTTCCAATTACTTTACAGTTTCAGTGAAATGGAAGGCCTTCAGGGAAAGTCACCAGTGTCTAATTATACAATTATATTTCATTTAACTAAAAATGAGCAGCTAAAAATAGCTTGAGTGGAAAATGAATAAATCTCAGATGATGAAAGTGTTCCTGTTTTTTTCCCTGAGTATTCCCAGCTAAATGATGTTTCCTATTTAATTCACTCAATGTTTATTATTTATAGTCAAATACTATAGGTTACTGAGTAGGAAAAAGAGGGCAAATCAAAGAAGCTAGAGATGTATACCTAACTAAGGATATCAGTGCTAGGAATCAGAATATATGTAGTAGGGATCCAAGCTAGATATGGCTGGCTAGTCAATCAAAGAGAAGGATCTGGAAGTACCTATCAAGTAGTTAATAGATTTCAACACAACACAACACAACACAACACAGTACAATACAGTCAGTAAATGTGTATTAAGCACCTTCTCTATGTAAAGCTCATTGCTAGACACTTAGGATACAAATACATGTCCCAATCTCAAGGAAAATTAATTCTCCTAATAGTATATAACATGTATATATATATATGTATATATATATATATATATATTACAGTTTGTGTTAAGTGAAGGTTTTCAAGGACTTCAGGTCATTCACCTTTTCCCTTTTAGATGATAGCAACTCTTTAATTTTGTATATTCTCAACAAGACTTAGGGGAAAAAAATGATAAACAATATTGGCAGCTAGGTGGCAGAACGATAGAGTGATAGACCTGATTAGGAAGACTCATCTTCATGAATTCAAATCCATCCTCACATACTTACTAGATGTGTAACCAGGGGTAAGTCACTTAACCCTGTTTGCCTCAGCTTTTCCATCTGTAAAATGAACTAGCAGAGGAAAGGGCAAACCACTCTGGTATCTTTGCTAAGAAAACCCCTAATCGATCCCTAAGAGTTGGACACTAATGAAAAAATGACTCAACAAAACAAAAATGTGAGCAATACATTGTTGTGTAAGGGGTCAAGGACAATACTAAAATCAATCAGAATGAAAGCTTCATTTAAGTAAGGTCTTTTCCTAATTTTGTTTGATGTAGTATTTGCATACAACATAAGCTGTCTTGTCCTTTATTTCCCCTAGAATTTGCCCAAGTAGTCAACACAATATGGGCTGAAACATTCCCAATAGGTGAGATATGTTGTTTAATTTGTTCCAAAGTATCTTGTCTTCTTTTGTCACAGAATATGAAGTCACTCACTCTTCCCTCTTCCATAGCAAGCTGAGCATTATGGCAGATATTGATCAACCAGTAGGGTCAGCCTATAGACTGAAGTGATTAGAATCAGGTAGGTCAACTAACAGACTGTAACAATAAAAAAGGGGGGGATGATTTCCTTAACTTAGGTAGTGGCAATTAGAATGGAATGAAGACACAGAGTCAAGTTTAGCGATTTGATACAAATGAGGATGACACATGAATCATGGCTAAAGGGGATGAGCTAAGGGTATGAGGCATTGGTTAATTGGTGGTGATTTCAACAAAGAAATTGAATAGCAGGGCATCAGTAAAATAGTCAAGAGAATATGGTGTTGCCTTAGCTGAGATTAGGGATATGAATAACACAGATGATTTCATTTTTCAAAGATAAGAGTCGTTTAAATATAGCCACTGAAATAATAAAGTCAAACATAATAGAATGCGATTTAAGTTCACATTTTTTTTTCTTTCTAGGAGCTCCAGTTCTCACTTTAGAAAACACACAAAGATAGAATTGTAAATGAAAAGTAATACATTTCTTTCAATATACCTAAACTAAATATAGCCTAACTTTACAACAAAGCACATTTCACTTGTAGCTATAAATGTCTTTACTTTTATTATATTGAGTAAATCTGCAAGAATTTAATGGTCTATTAATGAAGATTTTATGTGAAAATAGTTCATATTATGTGTATGCATGATTATATTAAATTATCATTATACCATATTATATCATATTGTAACTTCACAAAAAAGCTAAAACACATATAGAGCCTAAAATAAAAGACATAAATCAAGAAGAAACATTATTGAATCACTAACAGGAATAACTATACTCAGCTCTGAATTTACCCAGGTAAAATTATTTTACTTAGAATAGAGATTTTTCATGAATCCAATTTTATTGACCCAGTTCCTTCAATCTCTTTTTCAGTCAGATTTAAATTTTCTACAGAAGAGAGCTTCTCACACCATCATGATTCTAAGCGTTTCCATTCATTCACTAAAAAGGTAGGAAAGCACTGAAATGGGTAGAAAACAATCACCTCCACAAATCTGGAAAAATACATAGTAGGGAGGCTAAGCAGATATCACTTTCATATTGGACACTGCCACTACCTATTCACGTACAGGTTATACCTCCAGACAGCAGCGTATATGTGAACTGTGCTATGAAAAGGGGGTGAAGGGAATGTGGGGTATTGTCATTTCTCTCTATAAGTATATATATAAGACTGCTGTTGTAAAGTTGTTGTTTTTAATCGGTTACATAGCAAAGTGTTTGGCTGATTAATGCACACTAACTTTACTAGCCTAGATTTTTTCAATTCCTACTCAAGTGCTAAGAATGATCATGTAAAGTCCTTAGTCTCTATTATCCTGATATCAAATAATTCTCACTTTTCTGTTCCTGTTAACACCTTTGGGGTCTAATATCATGAGCATCCTGAAACAGGTATCAAGATAAGAACTTTATTTTCTAGAGCTAGCTATACTTGACTACTCTGTTATCCAAGAATCTAAAACTTGGATGAAGCAGAGACTCTGCCTTACTTTTCAGGCCACCCCAAAGTTGATATCCCATGTATCTAAATCTAGAGTTGGCCAGGTTTGAGCCCTTTACTCATCTGGAATTCTGGACATGACTCTTCCTGGAGAGATCTATTTGTGTTGTGCCCATGTCTTGGCTTGACAATAATGAAGATTTGGTTCATTAGTATCTGTCCTCTTTCTTCACCTCTTTCTCCATCTTTGGAAGAAGTATGGTGCTACCTTGGAGGGAAAATAAAAGGTTTGATGGACCATCTCCTTTGGACATTTATAAGGATTTGCTTAAGAAGAAATATACTCAGATCAATCCCTTTCACTCACAGCTATCCAGAAGGCTGCCTAAGCAATATGGAGAAAATGTGCTTAAGTGAATCTTTAGATGATTTGTCACCTTCACTTTTGTCATGCTCTATAATCCTCATTTCATATAAACAGTAAGGAGGGAGCTACAAGCTTGAATGATAGCTCGCAGGGAATTCCCATTCTACTACAGTCCCTAGAAAACTCCTTTACACTAGTAGGCATTAAAGAAATATTTTTTTCTTTTTTTTAAAACCATTAACTTCTGTGTATTGGCTCCTAGGTGGAAGAGTGGTAAGGGTGGGCAATGGGGGTCAAGTGACTTGCCCAGGGTCACACAGCTGGGAAGTGTCTGAGGCTAGATTTGAACCTAGGACCTCCTGTCTCTAAGCCTGGCTCTCAATCCACTGAGCTACCTAGCTGCCCCTCAAGAAATATTTATTCCTTGGTCATTTTGCTATGAAATTGAGTAAGTGAGTACTAGAAATAGTAATAATTGATAGCTAAATATTTGTAGAACACTTTAGAGAAATTTTCTTATTTGGTTTTTGCATGAACCCTATGATCCTTTAACATGTGATAATTACTTTCACTATATGTAAAAGGAAATTGAGACTCGTAGATGAATCAACTTGCCCAAACTCATAAAGCTGGTCTTAGAGAAGCAATCTGAACCCATGTCCTCTTGACCCCAAGTCCTACTACTCTCTTTACACCTACACTATGCTCAGAGTCAGGAAACCTACTTCCCACATGGCCTTGAGGAAATCTCTTCTTTGGACTCACATTTCCTCACATATAAAGTGATATGGCTGGACCAGATGATGTGAGATGTCCCTTCCAGATCTAAAATCCAATGATATCTGCATTTCTACTGAGTTAGTTCACTGGACATAATATGCTTCCTTGAAATGGAAGTAATGTGCTGGTAAATGTTGTACAACTGAGTTTTTGAAAAGTGCTAAAAAGTGGAAGTAATGAAATGCTAAACAGTGGTCAATGTTCTTATACAATTAACCAGATCAGTAATTTGATGTTTCAAGTGAGAGGAAACTAATGACTGAATCACTAGATGCATTATTTCACAATTGAGAGTAATTCTTGCTTGTGTAGTGCTGTGCTGATATCAGTAAAAATAATTTAACTTTCTAATGACCTTTTCATTCAAATGTGATTAATTCCATATCACAGCATTAGCTCATGCAGTGAGTCTTAATGCTATGGCAGATATTGTAATTACCTAACAGGATCAGAGTCTACAAGCATTTAGCATTGCAATATAAAATGTCCTCATCTGAATGTATCTGGGTATTGTGAAACAGATATAAAATAAAAGTACCTATTTTCTAGATGGTCACCCAATAGCTAGTTATCAGGAGGTAATAAATTATATTTGAAATTTTAAAAGTTTCATTATCCAAGGTGATTAATAATAGTAGACTTGAGAAACTAGATTTTGAAACCTCTGCACACACATGTCCAGACACATACAAACAAATATATATTTGTGTTTTCCCTTTTAGTTGTGATTGGCTTTTACTTTTGTGTGTTTCCTCACAGCATCCCTTTATCAGAAGCTGTCTCCAGGGATGTTCTATGGGGGGTGGGATGGGAGGGGAAATAGAAACAGAAATTAGGGAAAATATGACTAAAAATTTCAAGGAACCATTTCATTAATCTCTTCTTTTTATATTAGAAGAGCTGAGAGAAGTGATGAAGGTATGCAGAAAAACAACAGTGAATAAACACTGGCAGTTTTTCAGTAGAGAAGAATTCTAAGCAAAAGCAGGTTTTTTGCATACTGTTAAAGCCTGCTTTTGGGAGAGTTAATTTCCAAGGATGGCAGAACCAGGCTTGACATTGGGGATCAGGGGAGATATGGAAAGGGGAGCAGCCATTAAAAGTCCATTCAAGCCTCTAGGCAGGCATTAATGTTCTCTTACATAAGAATGAAGGAAATGGGTCCAGCCACTGAGCACCCAGGCCAGTGTTCTACCTCTGACAGTGGCACCCAGGGATGTTTTGTAGGAGAACACTCTATTATATCAATTTAAGAAAATTAAGAAAGTCCAATTTCTACCTCCTAACCCTGCCTATAAATGCCTAGCTTCCCTTATTAATCCATTGTGGTGACACCTTCCACAAATGAAACTAAAGCATTTTGAATTCATTTATATTTTCATATCAATAGGCAACTTTCTATGTTACTTTCTATGTAAAACAGTATTTTAAAATTGGCATTGAAAGGTATGTCATTTTTTAATTTATAGAAATTTTTCTAGTTTTCCAGTTTTTGGTGAATAACTTTGTGATTGCACTAAGTAAACCTTTTATTATTTTTATAAATTTCAATTATATTCCTTTTCTATTTTTGTCTGTTCAAAAAAGCATACAATTTCTTAGCCCATCGTCCTAAAGAAGCCCCTCTTCTTGTTACCTATGATTATTTCTAATGCTCTTTCTTGAATTTTTTCCAGCTTTGTAATTCCTTCTTGGCATAATTGTATGCCATATTCCAGGGGCAAGCACAAGGACACATGAGTAAATTTCAAGATTCCCTGCTGAGTTAGACCTTTACAACTGTAGCAGAATCAAATTGACCAAAAGATTCTGTGGGTCGGCTTTTCTGTGGCTCACAAATGAGTCCTCCTTCTGCCGTTACCCTTCAAGCTTTATGAAGATAGGTCATGTGAAATAATGCCCACAGAATTGATCTGTCTGATTTTGTTATGGTATAATTAAAGATATACACAAGACTAGAAACACTGGGGAGTGGAAGAAACCTTTTTTTGTCCAATATGAGTTTCTTGATGGTAGACTAAAAAGTTGTACAGGGAGGAAAAAGCCATTTCCTTTCAAAAGGTTCTAGTCCCTACCTCTTCTCCCCTCTCCTCTTCAGTATCACATTGTGACAGAGATCCCTTCCAGCTACAGATTTATGATACTATTATCTATAGGGATGCTTAATCCATCCATAATAGGAACATATAGCTAAGGTAGCTCATTCTTAAATGCCAAATCCAAACCAGGAAAAGTGTGGTACATGAGAAAGAGAGCAGTATCCAATGTCACTGGACCTGAGGTCCCATGCTGACTTTCCTGCTTACCAGCTATCACCCTGGCCAGATAAATTTAATTCTCTCTGCCTGTTTCTTCATCTGTAAAATGATGGCATTGGGCTAGATATAATTAATGTCCTCGAAGCTCAAAATCTAAATCAAAAGTCCTAAAGGAAGGCATAAGTGGGTGGTGATCTGCATGGTTAGAGAAACTATCCAAGTAAATGAGATCATAGGTACATTTGAGTATTTGACTATGAAACCACACCACCACACTCACTGCTGAACTGGTGACATGGGCAAGTATCTACATTGCTACACCTCAGAAGATGATATTAAAAAATCCAGTGACACAAAACATAGGACCATAGATGGAGAGCAACCTGGCCATTTCCTTCATTTTTAAGATGAGGAAAGTGGAGGAAAGAGGGATTAAGGGACTTCCTCTTAGTTTCAGAGTAGATGATAGCAGTACTCCAAACCCAGTGATCTTTCTCCTACCTCCTTTTTAACTAGGACTCTTGACACAATATAACCTTCAGGATTATCAAAGTAGAATTGGGACATATTCAATTGTTCCTTAATCTTCATTTTGTTGGTAATTGTAAAATTGGACTTTTTATTATTTACATGTTGTAGGGTTGTGTGTGTGCACACATGAGTGTTTGTACATATGCATGAGCAAAAGTTCTCAAAGCAGCTATCAATCTGACCTTTTCTTTACAGTTCCAACATCAATTCAATTTCCTTCGTCTGTAGTTTCATTCCAGGCCTCTTGAAAATGCCACTTGAAAAAGAAAACGAACCTCAGAGAAGGACAATCTTGATATGTAATAAGCTGCAAAGATAAAGACAGGAAAATAATCCTTGACAGAGAAAAGTAGCAGCACCAAGAATTCTAAAGCAGATAGCTTTCACTCTGAAATAGGACATATTCATGGGGATTTATAGCCATCAACATGAGCACTTCAAAGTGATTATATATAATCTCTACCCTGAATTGATGTTTAATGTCATTTCTTCCCCTAAGGGAAAAAATGTGAATATTTTCCCCCCACTGAACACTAAACAACCAGAAATGCCTATGTGTCTACATTCGTTTCTGTCATTCTTAGGGCTCTGTGTATCTGTGACGAAAATAACTGACCTATGGCCCAGCTTCATTACTGGGTCAGTTTGAGCAGCCAATTTGGCTGGGCCAATCAATTGTGTGGAAACTGACTGCTAATAGAGCCAAATATTGGATCAAGCAATGGAGCAGCTGTACAGTTATATGACCTTCACAGAAATGTTTCTAGATGAAGGAATTGGGTCTCTTTAACTTCATTTACACAGCACCTAGTGCACCACTATATGCAAATGGATATGTCATAAATGTCTTCGGATGATTTCATGATGATTTATGTGACCCTTTGGGGACATTTCCCTCCCTGTACTTTCCTTGAATCTAGTGGTCCTTTTCCATCTTTAGTCTTCAAAGGGTTGCTGGAACTTCAGGGTGTTCATCCATTCAATCAACTGCCTGGTTAACCAAGAGCTAAAGGGGTAACCAGAAGACTAGTCAGCCAAAGCTATGTGGTACAATTTCATGTGTCATGTCAGATTTGCTTGAAATTCAGGAATCAACTGGTATGATCTTTTATATATGCTTCTACACTCAGCAGCAAAGGGAATGAGAACATATTAGAGTATTGGGTTATTGGGAAGGATGATATTCTTTTTGGAAATGTTTCTGAGACTTCTTGGTCACATAAATCTACAGATGAGAAAGCCAATTCTAATCCACAATAAAATTGTGAGTATGATCAACTTTAGTTTTGCTATTTATATGCTTTCCCATTTAATATTCTCCTCTCTCCTCTTGGCACATCTTGTCCCAAATACCCCATGCAACCACACTGTGTTTTGGCTACCAAAGACAAAACTACTCCTTCAAATATGCTGTGAATCAGCAACTGGGAATGCCTTCTGATAGAATTATGTCATATGGCTCCCCTCAATTCTGTGGTCATGAGTTATTAGATGCCAAATGTATCTTCTTGTTCCAGGATATCTTCCTTCATGCACTCTTTGCCCTAATCAAACTGGTCTACTCAAGATCCCCTATACACAACACAACATCTTGATACAGCCTGTCTCCCATACTTCCTCCTCTTCATCTTTTTTAAAAGCCTTGGATTGCTTCAAATCTAAGTTCAATGACTGTCTCCTTCAAGCATCCTTTCTTTATTCAACCACCTGTTAGCATCTCAGTGTACCCACTACAGACATAGATAAATGCTTATATATACACATACATTCATACATACACACATGTGGTAGGTAGATACACACAGTAGGTTCTTATTAGTACTTATATCAAATCCCCAGAAACAATTACATATTTTAATTCATACTGCATATTTCCATTGGGTTGAAACCAATTATCCTATTCTACCTAAATTATAATTTTGAACAGGTCAGATAGGAATAAATAAGAATATTTGAAGGGATTCATTGTTCACACTAATTAGGGCCTAGCTATATACCTAAATACAAAAGAGAACACATAGTAGACACTTAAATGCTAACTACCATATTGAACTTGCATTAAGTTCTGTTGAGATGACAATCCATTAAAAGTCTAAATATTATCTTTCTCCATAGGAAATGTTTGCTATCTATGCTATCTATGTCTACTCCATCTTATACTCATGAATTTGATTTTTTTTAACCTAAATGTAAAATTCTATAATTATCCTTGCTAAATTAAATTTGATTTGATTTGTCTCAATGTTCTAGCCTGCCAGGATTCCTATTTTGAGGCTTACTACAGTAGCAAATGACTTACTTGTAAGACACGAAACGAATGCAATCCAGGCTGCTACTGTTCTCCACATATTCCCCAGAACTTCATCCTTGATTATCTCTTGGGCTCCACTTAAAGGGTGAGCCTTAATTTACTTTGAAGAACAGAAGCAATGAACATGAGGATATAAGAAAAAAATGCAGTTATCTAGTGAGATGTCTTTCTTTTATCATTTTGCTGCTGTTGCTCTTGATATTTTCCTTCTTTGGAAAAAGCAGTAGGCAGAAAACAGGTCAAGAGTCAGGATCAAGGTCAAAATAATTGATAAGGGTCACAGAATGCAGCCTTTTCCCTACAGGAAAGGCCAAGGAGGGACGTTGTTTGCAAAGTGAGAGGGAAAGCTAAAACTCAGCAGGGGGCTTGGTATACCCTCTTTTGTGCTTTCCTATATCTGAGCAAAAATACCAAGGGTACACTGGGGACTCAGTAAATTCTTATTGACTTTCCAAACAACTAAAACAGCTTCTTTATTCCTTCAATGGAGCTGGAAGTCATCCAGAGCTACTACACCTTTGTACATTGCAAGGATAGGATTGTATTAAAAAGGAAACTTCTGTTGCCTGAGAACTGCAACATGGACAAAGCTTAAGACTTCCAAAGTAGGGACCAAATGGTTCACCTCCTGAAAGATGAGGGATGCCATCTTAGTGAACACTCACTGAGGAGCCCTATCAATACATTATTAGAGCACTTAGCTGTATGTTTCAGCTACTATTTATTTCTTAGGCATAAATGAGAGATAATTATTTCAGTTCACTATTCTCTGCCTGCTTATCTGGCCAGAGGAGTTCAAGGGTTTGATAAGTGTCATTCTAATGTTAAAAAAAAAGGACAAGAATTTTAGTATGAATATTTAGTCAATTCTGCCTGTGAAAAACAAGATTGCATAGAATAAAATGGCAGTATTTTGCACAGACCAAAAAATGGTCTTTTCCCACTAGGTCTCAGATCTCTACTTTCTATTTCCTTCTGTGCATATTAGGTTGTAGTATGCAAAGGAAAAGTGGCCATAATCACTTTGCTTATAAAACTGAGCTTTGTGATCAAACCACTGGGAAATATTCATGATGAATTTCTATATTTCCAGAGACTCAGTAAACAGCAGTAGGACTTTTAAGTTATCCATTTGCCCAATGTGGTGATGTTACTGGTTTAAGTGGGTGGCTGATGCTGAGTGGGTCACCCAGCATGCTGAGTGACTTTCTTGTTTTTTTCCTCCCATGAAGACTATACCAGCAGAGGGTATGGACTGTCCAGTCGTAATCTCATTCTAGCCATATAACCAGATTGATCATTTTTACACCTTTCGTGCTGAGATTCTTTGACTTTCTAATACATTATGTGTTGTAACTTCAAGTACCTTTATGTGATATTCATTTTCTTTGTTCTATGAGTTGTCATCTGCTGATGATGTTGAGGAATTAAAGTACCAAATGTTTGGGGTTTTTTAACAGATCTCCCAAAATGATCATAGTCATTAGCCTTAATATATTCTAGCCACAAACCCATTTTGTACAGTTAGAATTGGAGGAGGAGGGGAGAGACAGATAGACAGACAGACAGACAGACAGAGACAAAGAGAGACAGAGATGGAGACAGAGAGAGACAGACAGAAAGACAGAGACAGAAACAGAGATAGAGACAGAGAGAGAGAGAGAGTTCTAGCCACATCAACATCCCAGTTTTAGTCTCTATTCAGAGAACTCATGGGAGAACCTTTATCTTTCTAACAATTTGTCCTAGTCCACCTTCATACTGTTGCTATGATATTTGCCTTTCTGATAAAACTGAACTAAATCACAGGTTCAGCTACCTCATTTCAATGCTCTCCCTCCTTCATAGTCCCCATGCTTATTTCCTTATCTCAGTCTAAAAGATACCATTCCAACCCAAGGAATTTCAATTCCCATTGTTCATTTCTCCTTTCCCAGAGACTTTTAGGTTAAACTTATGATGTACAGTAAAACATGATATGTTTAGGCTTATAGTGCATTTCCCATTACAATCATTTGGCAAAATAATTTCCCAATGAGTAAAAAAAGGTCTAAAAGTAAGGATCAGGAAAGATTTTTTTGGAGAAAATAGCATTTGAATCATTGACCTAAGAATCCATGTAAGTGGCAATACTAACTCCCATTCCACGAGATAACTAGTCCTATTTCTGGTCCAAACCTCGAAGTCATCATTCAGGTTAATAGCTCCTGTGGATCTCTAGTCAGCCATTCTCACCAACTACCATCCACAGGTCAGGCAAGCTAGCCTAACTGAAGTAGCTAAGCATTCTGACAGAGAGCCAGGAAGAAGCATGTCAGGCAAGTCAAACCACCACCATCTTGAATGTCATCTCTGTTTAGCTTCTGATAGACAGTCCAGGATGCTGAATCCTAGAGTCTTGGAAATAGCACCATCTCTATTCCAGTAACTATAGGAATCATCCTGGGAATTTTATGTAATAGAGAGGTGTTACCTCAGAAAATATTCAGGCTTTACAACTGTAGTTATTGAAGACTCAGAAATGAATCTTCTTGCCAACAAAGTCTACTAGTCAACATCAGGAATTGACATGATTATGTTCATAGAAATGATGCTAAAGAGAAAATAATATCATCTGTTTTACCACTTTACTCTAAGAATCATGGGACTTTTGCATCTGACTTTTAAATACAAATTTCTATTCATGTTGATCCCCCAATTAAAGTATGAATTTTTTAAGGTTATCTTATTTTTCTATTTGTATCCTCAGTAATTGCCAGAGTGTTTTACATATGGGAGATATTTGATGAATGATTTTTCATTCATTCTATAAAGGAATAACATGAATTACATAAGTAAGGAAAGAAGGCCATAGAGAACAGCTTGAGCAAAGGTAGAGAGGTGGGAAAATACAAGGACTACTAAGTGGGTAAAAGAGTCCAGTCTGGCTGGAATATAGAAAGCATATGGAAAAGTAGTACACTGTCACATATGGACTGTAATGCCAAGCAATTGAACATAATTTTTTTTGTTAAGCCATGGGGAAAAACACAGTTTCTGAGAAGAGGAGTTGCATAGTCAGACACAGGTAGCCATTGTCAAGTTTTTTCACAGATTTCACCCTTTAACCAGATTTCCTAATCAATTCTAAATAATGAGCTCCAAGTCATTTCCAAGCGAGCTTTTCACTCACCATTCCCTTCCCTTACAAAGCCCAAGAAAATATGCAATTTTAAAAGAAAAATAAATGTTTGCATCTGTGCACATAAATGTGTTATTGTTTTTCTTCAGTTATGTATGACTTTTTGTCATCCCTATGGACCATAGCAATCTATGGGGTTTTCTTGGCAAGGATATGGGATATTTTACCCTTTCCTTCTCCAGGGGCAACCAGTGTTAACTGACTTATCCAGGGTCACACAGTTAGGATGTTTCTGAGGCTAAATTTGAATTCAGGTCTTGTACCTCCAGACCCAGGGATCTAACAACATCTATTTCAATGTACTTATATTCATATGTGTGTATTTTTCTCCCTTGAGCTGCCAACAAATTCTTGGAGCGACTTGAGCTTTAAGATGAATGTGGTATAACAAAAATCATTCATGAAGTGTGGGGGAGCACAGACCTAGAAAGACTGACACCTGCCTTTCAGGAGCTCTGCTAGCTTTGGTTTGGAGGTAAGAGGGTCCTTTACACTCACTGCATCATCTGAAGGTCTGGATGTCTTCCTTGACAGCCTTTTCTTTAGGAAGGTACCAGTACAATGGCAATGAGGCGAATAGGTCATGAATTAACAGTCTTATTTAGGGAAGCTTTCATGACACCTGCCAACACTGCCCAAAAGGAACCTTTATACTTCTTCATTTTCATGGCCAGTGAATTAACTCATACATTTTACAATAGAAATGCCCTCTATTCTAATCATTTCCATTGCCTGACATGTGTATTATGCACCTCTTAGGCAGCCGATAATATCCCACTTGTCAGTTTCAAGTATGTCAGTATGTATTATAAAAATGCAAAAAAAGGAAAATGGGCTTCCATACATTAAGACAGTACATAAGGGCTAACAAATAGGCAAAAGTCACCAAATAGGAATTTTGACTTTCCCTATGAATATGACAACTTGAAACTTTAAATATCCACTGTTATAGTTGTTACATAGCAAGAAGGCTTATGCTATATTTCAAAAGATAAATCCAAAACAAAAATGCAATTAATAAGTTTTGGTTTGATAGATTTTTTTTGACATGATTTGTATGAGGTTTCTATCTACTTACTAAAGTTCAAAAGAGAGAATATTTAACAAGGAGAACAAAGTCTAACTACTAGTTCCAACATTCATTGCTTTTTGGACTAGTCAGACCACTTTACCTCTTTAAGCCTCGTTTTACTTATCAATAAAATGGGTTTAATAATTTTGCATAATCTACTTCAGAGTTATCATGAAGGAACCACTTTGAAAACATAAGACAATAAGTGTTGTTTTTAAAGGAATTAAATGTCCATAAACATGTGCAAGAGTAAGGAAATTATCATTAGGGCATAATAATATATTTACAATATATTTGTTTTAAATATTTGCAAAATGCTTTGGATACATAATTTCACTTGACCTTCAGAATCCTTTCATTTTCCTTAGTTTTCCTTAATTTCCATAACTTTAAATTTCCAGTTTTACAAATTAAGAAACTGTTACCCATAGAGATTGAAGTGATTTGCAGAGAATTATATAGCTAATATGCATCCAGGTTTAGATTTTAACCCACATTTTCTTTACTCCACAGCCAACACTCTATTCATTACAACATGCTATCCCGCAAGCATAAGGAAACAATGTAATTACTATAATTGATAAAGATAAAATTAAAATAAAGCCAAAATAAAAACAAACTAATAGAGATAAACAATCACGAGAGGACAAAAATTCAGTGAATGTTATCCTGTTCTATAATATCTGTTAAAATTTGGCTATTTTTTGAAAATAAAAGATGAATTGAAATACCAATTGATCTAGTAAAATCAATAACAATTATTCAGAATGATGTGACATGTTATTTAGATCAATGAAGTTTTATAAGAGCCTATGATATTGTACTTAAAATTGCCAAATCATTTCATAAATAACTACAATAGCATTGTTGCATTTATAGTGTTACTTCAACAACACTGAAATAGCTCTTTGAAAATCAAATAAAGTTGTGATTATAAAAATGGAATATGGACGGGGATGTGGTAGAATCTATCAAATTGACTCATCATTCATTATTTTTAAGCTGCAATTTTCTTGAAAATACTTATTTAGTTTTATATTCTGCCTCTGACAGTTACCTCTATTCCTTTTATTGACTTCTAATAGACAATGTGGGTTACACATCAACAGCTTTTGGCCTTAGGCAGTTGTCCTTTGTTCTTTCTCTTTATTCATGGAACACAAAGTTATATTGTTTAGCTTAGAGATCATACTTGCTAAATCCAGTCTTTGTACTTTACTCAGAAATAAGTTTCTTATAGAGATACTGTAGTGGAGAGGAAAGAAAGAAAGAGCAGATGCTTTTTCAGTATTGTTTAAAATAACCCAAGCCTACAATGCTGAATGTGGTAGTCACCCTAATCCTCAGATTCAATCTCTTCTGGATACCTGTGAGAAGAGTTTGAGAAGGTAATGAAGGGATAAGTGGAGGGAGGAGAAGAGAAGGCAAGATCAGAGAAGTGTGATGCTGGGTAAGTTTCTGAGGCTAGGGAAGGAAGTGGAAGTTCTGAAGCAAACATTTAAGAAAAATTTTTTCAGCTGCATTAGCCACCCTTGAATGTTGTCTAATCCATTTTAATATTAACCATATTTTTAAAAAAATTAGTTCATTTAACCTTGCCTTTCTTCATTTATAAAATGGAGATAGTCAGAGAGCCTACCTTCTTGGCCTTGTTCATAGTTGTTATGAGTCATGACCCTAGGATACTAGCCTCCTTACTAGTCTTCTGGAGATCCTGGGTCACTGTATTGACAATCAATAAAAGGTCAGAGAAGTTCCTTTCACTTGGCCAGAAACAAACTATAGCTCTTTCCTTCTGGGAAGAAGGCTTCTAAACACCTCCTAGGTTGGTGAACCTTTTGAGTTCCAGTGCCTAGAGGGCAAATTCAAGCTGTCTGTGAGCCCCCCCATTACCAGAGAGAGACTTGCTTTGGGCAAATGGACAGAGGGGTGAGGCATGCAACAACCATCTTTGGGTGCTGGGAAGAGGGAAAATGGAGCAGTTCACCGTGTGCTGGTTCTGCACCTGTGCCACGTCTTTGCCAGCACTGTCCTTGAACATACCAACATGGTGTGTGCTCTGTGAATTTTAAAATTAATATCCAATATTCCAAGTATTACATTTAAAAAGTTTATTAATAATAATTAAAGTAAGAGACCTAGCTATTCAGTCGCCTCGCGAGAGCAAAAGAGAAAAAAGGAGGGAGGAGTTGCAGCAAACTATATACAAACGTGACGGTGCTAATGTGGACAAAGGGGAAAGCATTCTGGGTAACATAGAAAGGAAGTTTGGGTAATTTAGTTTTAGGGATTCAAGATTTTCCAACTATACAACTTGTAGGTAGCACAGTTAAGAGCTTTGCAGAAATCTGAGAGTATATCTCGAATCATCCAATCACCTGCCTCAATCATGGCACCTCTCTCCATTCAAAGATATTCTGCCCTTACTCATTTTTGAATTCTTGGGATGTTCAATCTTTTTACTCTAATAATCTCTTGCCTAAAATTTGTATCTCCCTCAGCCCTGAGTGCTGTTCTTCTCACAGTAGGTATTTCATTTTGCTTTCTCCTGTCCACCTTATCCCAAAATATGCCGCTATGGCTAACCTCCATGGCAAGGAGGCAACAGAGTGAAAAGGGTGCTGGATGGAGCATTGGGGGATTCTCTTCAAATCTTCTCTTGGATCTCTACTAGTTGTGTGGCCCTGGCCAAATCTCTTAATCCCTTCAGCCTTTTCTCTCTTCTATAAAATGGGAACAAACAGAATCTACCTCACAGGTTATTGTGAGGATCAAATGGCATGAGATGTGCAAAGCAATTCTCAAACCTTAAAACACTGTGTAAACATTAGCTGCTATCCTTATCCTTATCCTTATTAGTTTATTTCTGTTCATGGCACCATGCTCCTCTCATTCACCCACCTTGGACCATGGGAATTATCTCCAAGTCTTCTCTCTCCCTGAGCATCCAAGTCCAATCATTCCCCATGACCCGACATTTCTATGTATACTATGTCTCTCTCCTCTGGCCTCTCCTTTCTATCTCAACCACACTGACCCCACAATTCCCCAGCCTCCCCTCTATCTGCTGAAGTCCTTCCCTTTTATCAAGGCCCAATTCATAATTATTCAAGAACATCTTTGTCTTCTCTATTAAACGGTAAATTTGCTTCTGGGTCATATTTATCTTTGCATCCCCAACATGGCATTTCATATAGTAAATCTTTAATAAATGCTGGTTGAATTGCGGTGATTTCCCATCCCAATTTAAATGTGCTAAAAATAAATAATGCCTAAATCTCAAATAGAAAACTAGATTGCAAAGTAGATATCATGCTGGGTCTAGAATCAGGAAGACTCATCTTCCTGAGTTCAAATGATTAGCTACATGACCCTGGACAAGTCACTTAACCCTATTTGCTTCCATTTCCTCATCTATAAGATGTACTAGAGAAGAGAATGGCAAACTACTCCAATATCTTCTAAAAAAACCCCAAATGGAGTCACAAAGTCAAAAAGAACTGAAAATGACTGAATAATGGCAGCAATTTAACAAACTGTATAAATCAAAAGACCTTTACACTGCAGGTATTTGAATCCTACACTGTGATAATGTTTTCAAGAAACAAAATTAAATTCAAGAAATAAAATTAAATAACTCCTTACCATTGCACCTCCTAATATTGAATCATAAAGCTGAAATGACCTGAGAGATCATTTCATTTCATGCTCTCCTTTTATGAAATTAAGGCCAGCGAGGGGAAGTAAAATTGTTAAAGGAAGAACACTTATTGGTGTTATTGGTGGCAGAGGTATAGGTATGCCTACAATGGAGGAAGACTATGTAGACAGTGAAAAGATCTTTGAATCTGGATCAAAGACCCTTCATTTATATAAAACTCACCGTCTGTCACTTCACCTCCCCAGACTCCAGTTTCCATATTTGTGAAAGGAGCTTAGATGAGAAGGACTCAGAGGTCCCCTTCAGCTCTAAATCCATGATTCTGTGTTCACCACCATCTACATCCAGCACTCTTTCCACGAGGGATATGGTCTCATTCTGGATTTTCTTCCAAAGTGATATTCAGGCAGCTATCCTACTAATGATATTCAGGATCCTACCCACTCAGTAATTACGGTGTCCCAGCAATATTTGGAAGAGATGGATGCCCATTTCCTCTCTTTCAAACTGTTTGCCACACAAAAGCAATTAGCCTTATTTAATGCCCTGTTACTCTGGCTATATTTTTTAGCCAAGTAATGTCTTGCTACAAAGTATTAGCCAGTCTCCTTACTTTTCATGTGATCTATATTATAATTAAATTTTAAAACCTGACTCGTCTACATTATGCAAATTAAAGCCAAATCTCTTAATTTAACAAACTGTATCTTCCAAGGGGTCAACAATAACACTGAATGCAAATGAGAAAAAAGCCTAAGAGTTAATAAAAACAATTTAGTGAAAAGAGCTCTTCTCTTATTTACCCTTTTCTCATGATTTTCAAGTTCTTATATTTTACTTCTGTTCTTCATCTTGAAATCTGCTCTGCTACTTTCTGAGGTTATAGTGTGTCATATTGTTATCTGACCAGTATGTTTTCATGTAAGCAATCCAACCTGCCAGTGATGTGCTAAGGATATAATACAGCATCTTCAGACATATTATTTAACACGAAACAAAATAGTTAATAATTTAAATGAAATTTTGAAAAATAAATGTTATTTTAAAATTCTGGACATGCATATCAGTACAATAGAAAAACACACAATATGTAAAACCCAGTGGAATTGTGCGTCAGCTAAGGGGCGGTAGGAGGGTTTGGGGGAGAGGGAAAGAACATGAAATATGCAACTAGGAGCAAATATTCAAAAGAAAAAAAAAGAAAAACACTCAAACATGGATAGGATAACATTCTTTTAATCTGCTTTTAAACCTCCAGGGAGAAAGTCTACTTCTATTTAAAATTCTCCAAAAGTCTAGAGGTAATTTCTGTCATTCTATTTTTATGTTTATACTTTGTAAAGAACATGTAGAGTATTAGACAATTGTTGCCCCAAGTGTGGAAATTATCCTCTCCCACTAGAGAGCCCCAGCTTTGGGTTAAGTTTGGACAAGTCTCAATTGTGGGGAAGCTCGAGTCCCTAAAGAGGGAAGTCACTGAAAGATTGCTTGCTTTAAGATTGCTTGGTTAAGGTTCTCCTCAAAATTAAGAAATAAGGAACTCAATGTACATTGGGTATAGAGTATTTATTTGCCCCACACAAAAGAAATGCTTAAAATAGAAAATATACATGCATAGTACATGAACAGTCCTCTACTACCATTATATTAGCAAGCCTAGCCTTAATACTTCATTTTCAAGTAGGAAACCAGATAAAGAGATCATAAAGGGGATCAATATTACTATCAGCATCTCAAAATATGCTTTGTGAAAGAACCTATCTTACTTTTTTTTTATTTAAGGTGTTAATGATATGGACAATAGTAGTCATGTGCTAGAGTCGGCTCTAATTGGCTCACGAGACCTGATTGTTAAATTTTTAGTGCAAGCACTTATACTTTGGAAATTGATAAATATTATTGTTGATTTTTGAAACCTTTGAAGATAATGGATAACATATTAATAATGTAAATTAAATTTAAAATTGTGATAAATAAAGTTTGCTTTTTTTCAGAGATCAAGGTATCAAAATAAAAATTTACCAGCAAACCATTGAGAATAATATGATCATAAGATTTAACCTGATGGGAAATTTAGTTCACTGTTATCACTGGACAGAGAAAGAAACAAGAGTCTGGAGATGTTCAATGTCTTGACCAAGAACACACAATTAGTAAAGATTGAAACAACTTAAACCCATGGCAAAATCATGTTAGACTTGGTTTCAAATCTAGTGCTCTTTCATTATACCTTTAACTATCTATTTATATTGCTATGTTCTTAAAATATAATTTTAAACACCTTAATTAGTTGAAAGGAACCAATCATATCAAACACTTTAATAAAGATCTTGTTAATTCACTAGATTACAGTAAAATATATACTCACCAAGTAGCACTACTAGTCACTATTGTGATCCTATTCCCAATAAAAGCCAATAACTTGGAACTCCCATATTTACCATGGTAATTAGAGACTTTATCTAGATCTAGAGGTTTGGTATGAGGCTTCCCAGCTCTCTATTATTCTCAGAGAGATATTTCCTTCAATCCCTTGAACTGACTCTCTGTGGGTGACACATGATTTTAATCTAATCAGAGTCTTAAGTCAAATTCTTCCATTCCACATCTGTAAAACCTCATCTTCATATATATATATATAAAGCTAAAGTGTAAGCATGGCAGAATTGAGACATCTAAAAGGCATTATTTATGTAGATATGGTTTTTACTCATCAAAATTGATTTTCAAAAGATATATATTCAAATTAAAATAACAAATTAAAATAATAGTAGTTTGCCAAGACCAGGAAGTCCCTTTGCCAGTTCATAGGCTCCAAACAGATATGGAAGGTAAGTAGGAAAAAGGGGATGATCACAGAAGATATCATGAAGGTAGAAATGATAACAGTTGACCACAAATTGGCTATATGGAATGATTGTGAGTGAAGGATGATACTGAGATTGTGAGTCTGGGAGAAGCATACTTAACAGAAATAGAAAAGTTTGGAAGAAGGAAAGTTCTTTGGCATGGTTCGGTAGGGAAAAAAAATTGTTCTGTTTTGGACATATCTGATACATTTTGACTCTGGGGCCTAATTCAAATAATTTAATATCTTTCAGTCTCAGTTTGTCCTTGTCTTTAAAATGAGGGAGTTAGGCTAGATGGCCTCTAAAGTACCTTTGAGGTCTGAATCCATGATTACTTGACCAGATTCAATGTATAACCATGGATATTTCCACAAGAGAGATTTCCTTCTGATAACACTTGCCCATATCACCTTTAATAAGCCTAAACAAATGTCTTTTATACGAGGGGAAGAAATGTCTTTCCTTGAGTCAACATTTATTGGAGTGGGTTTATTTCCAACAATTATCAAGAAGTTATAATTTTCCACAAAATGGCAGAAACCAATCCAAGACCAACATCTCATACTATATAACAAGGTAAAGTCAAAATTGATACATGATTTAGAAGTAAAGGCTATTATGAACAAGTTAATGGAATATGAGATAGTTTAGCTGTCAAGCCTATGAATAAGGGAAGAATTTTTGTTCAACATGACATAATGAGATATAAAATAGACAACTTTGACTACATTAAATTGAAAAGGTTTTGCACAAAACTGATTAAACCAAGACTAGCAGGGAAACAATGAACTGGAAAAATTCTTATAGCAAGTATCTCTAACAAAGGCTTAATTTCTTAAATATATAGATAACTGAATCAAATTTACAAAAAACACAAGGCATTTCACAATTGATAAATGGTCAAAAGATATAAAAAAGCAATTTTCAGATGAAAAAATTAAACAATCTTTAAAATTCATATGGGAATACACTCCAAATTACTATTAATTAGAGAACTTAAATTAAAACATTTCTGAGATACTTCTTCACACCTATGAGACTAGATATGACATAAAAAGGAAAATAATAAATGTTGGAGGGGATGTGGAGGCATCGAAACACTAATACACTATTGGGTAGCAGTAAATTGATCCAATCATTCTAGAGAGCAATTTAGAACCATGCCCAAAAGGACATCAAACTGTGCATATCCTTTGACCCAGCAATACTACTTCTAGATCTGTATCCCAAAAAGATCAAAGATAGGGGAAAAGATCTATCTGCATAGAAAAATATTTATAGTAGTTCTTTTTGTGGTAGCAAAAAACTGAAAGGATCCCCATCAACTGGGGAAAGGTTGAACAAATTGTAGTACCTGATAGTAATACAACATTATTGCTCCACAAGAAATGATAAACAAGATAATCCCACAAAGAAGTGTGATTGGAAAGTGATGAAGTGATGCAAAGTAAAGTGAGCAAAACCAGAACATTGTACACAATAACAACAATATTGTACAATGATCAACCATGAATGACTTAACTATTATGAACAATGCAAGGATACAGTACAACTCCAAGGGCTCTTGATGAAAAAAGGCTATACACTATCATAAAAGGGAGTTGTGGAGTCTGAATGCAGATTAAAGCATACAATTCTTTACTTATTTCCTCTACAAATTTTTCTCTGTGATATGTATCCTCTCACAATTTGAGAAACAAGGATATGTATTATATAATACATGGATCATAATTATTATGTTATCTATCATCTTGAAGGGTGGAGGGAAAGAAAAGAAAAAAGAACATGCTTTGAAAAATATTATAATTCAATTATTAAAAATTGTATGAACATGTAATCTGGTAAAAAAAAGTTTTAAATAATAAATCCTTTATAAACCTTAAGAAGAAAAGAAAGAAGTTAAGGTGTTCTTAAGTAATCCCGTATTTTTCAAACAAATTTCCTACTTTCATGGTAGTATAATTAACATTTTAAATATTCATCCTCTGTTGCTCAAACCCAGAATAGGCAGGTTATTTCATTCTTGGGATGGGGATATTAAGTATTCATTCATATGTCATGTTATTAAGTTTAGTCCATATGATTTAGGTGTATTGAGTAATTATGAGAGAATGCAAACTTTTTTAGGTAAACATTATTATAGAAATAATAAAATGTATACTTTTATAGTAACTGAAATACAGGAAAAAACAAGGTTCTCTACAGTGCAGTATTTTTGACCATTTCAAACTCTTTCCATTCTTCGAGACCTGGATGAACCCGACCCTTTTCATTAAGCCCTTACTGATCACTCCACTGCAGGCCAATCTTCCTTCACTAAATGTCTATAGCATTTATTGTGTGAAAATAAACACTGTTCAGTTAAGTATTTAATCACGTACTGCTTTACATTATCACTTGTTTTATGTGCATACAAAGTGTGACCATAAAGAGATGTGACTGACTTTTTAACAAACATACTAGAATTTAAACATCCAGATTAATGTGCCCTTTGGAAGGCTGTACACTTATACTAACAATGTAGCCATTACTCAAAACATTATAAGGACTTTTCATTTGGAACTACCTCAGGGCTAGTTTATGAACTGCACAAGAAAATAAAAATAAGAGTAACTCACATTTTATATAGCATTTTGAGTCTTACAAAGTATTGTCTTCATTCTCCATAACCTTCTGAGACAGTAGTATAAATGTGATCCTTTTTGCTTGACAGGGGGAGGAAATTGAGATGCTGTGAGGTAAAGCTCCATAAATGTCTGAAAAAATACTTGAACCCAGGCCTCAAAGATTTCAGGTCTAGCATTCTATCCACACTGCAGTTCTCAGTAATAATAGATTAAAAACTGGAAGGAATGTTGCAGGATATTTAGGACAACCAACAATACTAAACTCTGAGGCCAGGTGGAGTCAAAATAGCAGAGAAGGTAAATAAACTCACCTGATTTCTCCCAAATTCTTCTCCAAACAACTTTGAAATAAAGCCTCAAAATGAACTCTGATGTATCAGAACCCAAAAATGGATATAGTAAAACAATTTGGGGGGTAAAGATAACTTAGAAGAACTATAAGAAAAGCCAATGCACTTGGAGAGGAATAGATCACAGAAAAGCATGGCAAAGCATGGACATCAAGGTAACATAACTTTGGGGTGGCTGGGGCAGCTGACTTAGCAGCAAGGCTTCCCAGTTAACAGCCATAGGTGGCAAGGATATCAGAAAACTGCTCAAGAAATTAAAGGAGCCCCCATTGATGGCTTTTGGTGCAGGACTCAATTGCATTGCTTATATACAGAAACAGTCCCCAATCCAAATAGCAGTCCCAGGGCAAGGAGGAGCCCTCGCTCACACCATTGTAGTGGCAGGGGAATGGGAGACCCTGGTTACAGTTTGTTATGAGGAAAATTAAGATTTAAGTATAGGTTAGCAGCCAGGTCTGTCAGGCAAGTGATGGAGAGTTCCAAGCATGGAACAGTGAAGTAAAGAGATCTTTTTCTGAGAGGACTCTGGTTGTAGCTGATGATAGTTGGATGCAAACTTATCTGCTTGAAGTGAAGAGCCCAGAAAAGTGATTATCTCCTGCTGAAACCATCTGCCCATGGAAAGATTAGGTGGAGCAGCGAATCCAGTTCTGGTTGGTGGACATACCAGACTGGTTCAGCTCTCTGACTTTACCTTTTTTGTGGATCATTTGCTGTGGATCCTGGAAAGCTGTGAACATAGCTGGAGCCGAAGAGGATGCTGCAGTGAGACAACCCAATCTCCTCCTGACCTAACAGGCTTGACCTGACAGTCTATGATAGAGACAGAGTAGGTTTTGTCCCACCTTCTAGTCGTGAACTTACCCATTAGACAAGAAGTTTTAGATTGACCTTTCCCTCAATACCTAATCCTTAAATTCTTAATAAACTGTTTTACTTTACTTCCTGTGCTTTCCTCAAAACCCAAGAGAGGACCCAAAGAAGGATAGCCTTCAAATCTTGTCTTTCCCCAGCTTGAGTGGTGACCAGTAAGTGTTAATTGACATTCATCAACCAGTGTGTTTTTACCAATTTCCCACATCCCTTGTGTAGGTTCCCATTTATACTCTGTATCCTGTCACTTGTGGGTGTGTGGGTGTGTCCTGGCTTTGTGTGTCACCCTTGTGTTACACTGTGAAGGCAGTTACATTTTTCAAGTTTCAAGGTAGAAAAAATGTTTAGTGCTCAAAGGAATAATAAACTGGAGGAATTCCATGTGAACTGGAAAGATCTCCAGGAATTAATGCAGAGCGAAAGAAGCAGAGACAGAAGAACACTGTACACAGAGACTGATATACTATGGTAAAATCGAATGGAATGGACTTCTGTACCAGCAGCAATGCAATGACACAGGACAATTCTGAGGAACTTTTGGTAAAGAACACTACCCACATTCAGAGGAAGAACTACAGGAGTGGAAAAAGAAGAAAAACAACTGCTTGAATGCATGGGTTGAGGCGGACATGATTGGAGATGTAGACTCGAAACGACCACACCAATGCAACTATCAAAAATTTGGAAATAGATCTTGATCAATGACACATGTTAAAACCAGTGGAAATGTCCATCAGCCATGGGTTGGCGGGAGTGTGGGGGGTGAAGGGGAAAGTAGGAACATGAATCAAGTAACTATGTTAAAAATTAATATTAATAACTGTTTTAAAAATGTTTATGGTTTCTCAAAAACCAGAGTACAGTTGGGAGAGTATTAAACATACCTCCCTAGATCATTTCGTCTTGGAAGAATTGAAAATTTTCAAAACTCCAGAGTCAGCTCTGAAGGCAGTTGTAGTAAGAATCTGAAGCTTGGAAAAATACAACCTCTACCACAGGAACAGAGTTAACCAGTAACATTTTTTAAGTTAAAAGACAAGTAAAAAAGGAAGGAAGGAAGGAAGGAAGGAAGGAAGGAGGGAAGACTCAACATAGAAAGATATTTTGATGACAGAGGAAGACCAAAACACAAATGTAGAAGACAACAAACTCAATACTGCTGCATGCAAAGCCTCCAAGAAAAATATGAATTGATCTCAAGCCCAAAAATTATTACTGGAGAAGCTCAAAAAGGATTTTAAAAATCAAAGGATAGAGATAAAAAAATTGGGAAAAGAAATGAGAGTGATACAGGAAAGTCATGAAAAAAGGTCAATGGCTTGGGAAAGCAGGCATAGAAATACTGAAGAAAATAATAACTTTAAAAAAATAGGATAGACCAATTAGTTTAAAAAGGACAAAAGTACACTAAACAGAACTTCTTAAAAAGCAGGACTGGCCTCATGGCAAAAGAGGTACAAAAATTCACTAAGGAAAAGAACTAATTAAGGTGCAGAAATGGCTGAAAGTAAAAGGAGATACAAAAGCTCAATAATGAAAATAATTCCTAAAAATTTAGAATTTATCAAGTGATAGCTAATGACTCCATGAGACATGAAGAAACAATGAAATGGGGGCAACTAAGTGGTTCAGTGTAAACCTCATTAATTAGCCTTTACTGTTCTTCTGCCTTGCAAGAAAAGAAAATAGAATAAATGGGGGAAATGGGATGGAGGATAGTATACAATAATCAGAATGATGAACAAAAAATTTCTCCAACAAATATCTCTAGTAAAAACATCATATCTCAAATACAAAGAGTCCAAAATGTACTTGACTGGTGTAAGCCTAGATTGAAGCCCCACAGCCCTTGTCCAAGCCTGAGGTGAAGATCTGAACACCAGAAAAAGGTAGTTAAAAGTTTACAGTGCTCTAAGCCCTGAAATCCATCAGCAGGCCCTGAGGAAGATTTAATCAATAGTGGAAAGTGGTTTTCAAAGCTCTCATCAAATAGGCCATCATCCTACCTTGGAAGAATTGAAACTTGCAGAAATATCAAACTAAAACTGATAGTAACAGCAAGATAAAAACTGAAATTTAAGCGAGTACCCCCTATACCCTTAGAACAGAGCTTACTTTTAAGATAAAAAATAAATTCAAGAAAAAGAAAAATAAGTAAATCAACAACAACAACAAAACCTGACCAAATAAGATTATTATGGAGACAAAGAAAAGTGAAGCACAAATCAGAAGGGAAGAGTGATATCAAAAGAGCTATATATAAAATTTCAAAGAAAGATGAGAATTGGTCTTAGTCTGTGGAAGAGCTCAAAAAAGATCTTAAAAATCAAATAAGACAGTCAGAAGAAAAATGGGGAAGAGAAATGAAAGTGATTCAAGAAGAAAATGGCACCTTAAAAAACAGAATTGGTCAAATAAAAAAAGAGGTTCAAAAACTCACTAAAGAAAATAATGTCTTAAATATTAGAATTGGGTATGTGTAAGGTAATGACTTTAATAAAACAGAAAGAAGCAACCAAAATCAAAAGAATGAAAAAAATAGAATAAAATACAAATATTTATTGGAAAAACAACTGTCCTGGAAAACAAATGCAGGAAGGACAATTTATGCTTTATTGGACTGTCTGAAAGCTTTGATAAAAAGAAAAAATATAGAATAGATATATTAAAAGAAATTATGCAAGGAAACTTCTCTGATTTTCTTGAACAAGAGGATAAAATAGAAAATGAAAGAATTTACCAATCACCTCCTTAAATAAATCTCCAAATGACAACTCACAGCCAAATTCCAGAGTTCCCAGGCCAAGAAGAAAATATTGCAAACAGTCAATTATTAGAAACAATTCAAATATCATGGAGCCACAGTCGGGATTACATGGGACTTAACAGCTTCTACTTTAAAGAATCAAAAGTCTTGGAATATGATATTCCAGAAGGCAAAGGAATTAGATTTATGACCAAGAACCATCTACCTAATAAAACTGAGTATATTCAGGGGGGAATAGTCATTTAATAAAATAAAAGATTGCTAAGCATTCTGATGAAAATCCAATCCCAAACAGAAAATTTGATGTTCAAATACAAGACTCAAGAGAAGCAGAAAAACGTAAACAAGAAAGAGAAACTTTAAGGGATTCAATAAAGTTCAAACTCTTTATATTACTATATGGAAAGATATTTGTAATTTTTTAACTATCATCATTAGGACATTCATAAGGAGTATACATTGACAGAGGGTATGTTAGTATATTGATTAGGTTGACATGATATCAAAAATTAAGGGATTAGAAAGAGGGTTGCACTGAGAAAAAAGGAAAGAGAAAGCTAGAATGGGGTAAATTATCCCACCTAAAGTAAAATAAAATTATTACATTGGAGATGAGGATGAAAGTGGTGACAGGCAATGCTTAAATCTTAATCTTATCGGAATTTGCTCAGAGAGGAAATAACAACCATACTCATTTGAATATAGAAACTAATACTACTCTACAGAGAAGTGGGAGGATGTCAGGAGCCTGCCTGCCTAACAATATTCCAGGGTCCAAAAAGGATAAGAAGAATGAGATGTGGTAAGAAGAATGAGACAAAATACTGTGAGGGATCAGGAAAGTCAAGGTGCTGGTGGAAACCAAGGCAACTTTATTGAGAGTTTCCTCTTCTTTTATAGGGCGAGAAAAAAAAGCTAAAGCTCCAACACAAACTTTCCATATCCATAGTGTTGAGTTTAATTAGATATTAATTAATTATCTAGCATAATTAGAAGTATAGATCAATACTGGAAAGAGGAGTTTTTCCCAGTTCCTTTAAGACATGACCATGAAGAAATCATGATGGTCACTTTATGGAAGATTGGCATTGTGAAGAGGCAGTTGGAAAACTCTTGGCCACTCTCTGGAGCTCACTGTCTGGAGCAGGTGGATAGAGACTTTTCTATGACTATCATTTAGTAATTTTAGTTAATATTAACTTTGAGAAGTTGGAATAACATCTGTTAAGCTGAAGAAAGTTGTTGGAGTGAGGGCTTTTCTCCCAGAGAAAGGAAGCTGCCAGGAGAGGGCTCTGTTGCTCTCACTGGAACTGAGTCACAGTTAGTTGAGACAATTTGTGAATTTTGATGAATAATTTAAGGAGGTTAATAATATTTGAAGTTCATATATTAGAATAAGTTTAGATGGATAGAATTGGGTCTTAGATAGATAGTTGAGAATAGTGTTAAGGAGGTTCGCCCTTGGTGAACAAGAAGCAAATCCATGAGGTTTTAGAAGGGTTTTTTTTTCTTATCTATATACATAGAATATATAGAATATATATAAAATATTTAGAGAGAATATATAGAATATTAGCATTCGAATAATATATTTCCTGTTTTATCTTTACCTCCTTTATCCTGTCCCTGTTTATCCTCATAGTTAATAATAAATAAATGTTGGATTAAGCTGTGTCCAGCTACCCTCAGCAATACAATGCTCCAGGACAATTCTGAAGGATTTTAACAAAGAATACTATCTAACACCACAGAAAAGAACTGTTGGAACTATGCTCCCAGGGTCTGAAATTGACAGTGAAGGCAGAGCTCATGATTTCATCACAAACTTCACATGTATCAGCTCTCTAGATTAAAAGGGGAAAAAAACAATCTCTGCTAAAGTTAGGTTGCAGAATAGACTATGTCAAAGCCTGGTTTCCTCTGGCAGAATTGATTTTAGAGAAATGAAGCTATAGTAATCCCCTCAATACAGAGTAATCCAAGAGATTTGAAATAAAATAGTTGTCTATTTTAACCTTACTTCAGTTGTATCCTTCAAGACTTTCCTTAAATTCAGTTCAGTCAATGCTTACTGTTTCAACAATTCAATAAACATTTACTATCTGTTATGTGTAAGATGGGAGTTCTATGGCCCATGGATAAAATCCTAGTCTTAGAGTCTTAGAATCAGAGTTGAAAGGTATTTTATCTAGTCCAACCCATAACAGACAAGGAACTAGCACTAGCTTGATAAGTGGTTATACTTGGTTGGCTTGAAGACTTCAATATTCATTGCCAGCACCCTAAGGCCAGACTCCCCTTGCCATATGTCTTTCCCCACTTCAATCCATCTGACATATTATTGCCATTTAAAAAATATTTCTCCATTTTAAAAACCTCCAATGATTTTAATATAGCAAGTTTAAAAATAGAATCACAGGATTTAAAAGTCTAAAGGGATCTCAGTAATTATCTTTCCATTCCATTCAAAAAAGGAATTCCAACCACATATATGATAAATTAGAATCTTGCCCATGATTGAAGGGGAACCCATCCTTTTTCAAAGAATAGGAATCCATTACTTCTGGAGGCAGTCCATCCCACTTTTGAACAGCTCTAATAGAAATGATTTGGGTTTTTTTTTTGTTGTTGTTTTGTTTTGTTTTGTTTTGTTTTCCTCTTTGAAACTTCATCCATTGTTTCTCTATGACCAAATGAAACAAATGTTAATGCAGTTACCATCTGGCAAGATATTCAGGTACCTGAAGACAGTTATCATCTACTCACCTAGTCTCCTCTAGGCAAAGTATTCTCAATTATTTCAATTGATCTTCATGATTCTAATCTCTTTTCATCATCCTAATTGCCCTTCTCTGAACATTATCCAGTTTTACAATATCCTTAAACTCCAGTGCCCATCTTCCTATTCCTAGAAACTAAGATTTTCTTAATGTAGCCCAATAAACTGGATGATTTTGGATGCTAGCATAACAGTATTAGTTATTTTGGATATAAAATACTGCTGACTTATTTGAGTTTGCAATTCATTAAAATACTTATATGTTTTTCATCATAGCTACTGGTTAAACAAAACTAGCATATCTTGTTCTTAGGAAGTTGATTTATTTTTACATAAATTTATCTCTATTGAATCTCTTGTGAGATTTATTTAGTCCATTGCTCTAGTACAAGAAAGCTTTTTTTTTTTGCATCCTGACTGGATCATCCAATTTGATAGTTATCTGTTTAAGCTTTGTGCCATCTGCAAATTTGATGAATATCTATTTCCTCTGTTTTATAACTGACAAAAATAATAAATAACATAAGAACAAATCAGATCACTGGGAGACTCAGTACAGATATCTTTCGATGTTGCCTTTGAAACATCAACAAGTACTTTGAGTTTGAATGGCCATCTGCTTCTAAACCCATCATATCCATGAATAGGATAATATGGTAGCTTCATTCAGTTTATGTTCAGTATTTTATGCCTGTTTATAGCTTTATATCACCTACTTATAATACCAATTAGACATCGGTATCATAATGCTACATATTAATTATAGATTTAATACTAAGTGATGACCCCAGTCATTAGATTATTGAATATGAGAATCAGTAAGCAATAATCATAGTATGAATAAAATAATAAAGAAAATTCCCTATTGTACCTTTGCCCTTTGCAAGATAACTTTGCCTAAAGGAGTTTGCACATGCCTTTAGCATCCCAGAATATATCCAGATATTCCTCAGGGCTATGGGTTCATGATATGTCCTTTAGCTACAGAATGATCTTAGCTGTCTTTATATCACCACCTATGGAACAAGTGACTACATAATCTGCCCTAAAGGAAGAAGATGCAGAAAATCTAACCTTCTTGAAGGAAAGATACAATTACTAAACCCTATTAATATGGAAAATATAGCTACCTGCCCTTCTTTCAGAGGAAAGAAGATGCAGTCGGACCACACCCACCAAAACCTATGAATTTTTGTAATGTCTCATTTGCATAAAGTATAAATACTTGTCAGCTGAAAAGCTCAGGATCTCAGAAGATGATAGATGTCTGTAGACCATAACTTTGTGACTGTAGGTTTCACAAACTTTCCTTCCAACTAAGTGTCTCATGATGTCAAGATCACATGTGATAATAGCACACATATAATTAGAAAGGATGGAAAGTCCCATTCCAGATGGGAATGGTTCAGGCAAATAAAAGAAGGTAAGGAGAGTATACTTTGGTTTGAAGGCATTTTTGAAGGAGATTAATATCAGAAGACAATTAAAGTAGGATGGAATCAAATTTTTGAAGGAATTAAATGCCTGGTTTTTATTTATCTTAGAAGCAATTGTTAACCACTAAAGGCTTTTGAGTACAGGCATGCCAAAGCCAGACAATTCCCTTAGGAAGATAACTGAAATTGACTGATTAAAGGATGAACTAGACAAATGAGAGACTGAAAGTAGGAAGACCAGATAGAAGGCTATGATAATGGTCAACGAAAGAGATAATGAGGACCACACTAGATTAGTAACTTTGTAAGCAGGGTTAAAGAGAAGGATTTAAAATATGTTATGAAGAAAGACTCCATGAGACTTAGAAATCAATTGGATATGGGAAGAAGGGGTGAGGAATAAAGGGAATCATCAAAAACTCTGAGACTTAATTACTGGGTAAATGGAAGTATCATATCCTCAACAGAAAAAGGGAAATTTTTAAATGGCATAGGTTTAGGGGGAAGATGATAAATGGTTTGAAAGATAGCATTAGGGATGCTACATCCAGAAGACTTCTTGAAAAAATACCAAGCATAAGCTCATACTACTCTCTATGTACCCTCTAGTAATTTTGGTACCCTGAAGCTTGGTGTCTCTAATAGGTCTTCTCTAGGTCCCTGATGGAATCTTCTTCTTGTTTGATCTAACCCAGAAAACAATAGTTGAGAAAAAATTACAGAAAACAGTAAAGACCACTCAGTCATCTTACATACATTAATGGAATTTTATTTGAATGCAGAATCCTCCAGTTCCTAATAGGTAAAGATTTACTCAAAAATAAATCTTAAATATTAGGAATTAAAGTTTGGAGAAAATTTAGATTAAAACCCAAAATTCATGAGCATCCAGCTTTGAACTGACTTTGAACCTACTGGCACATAATTTACTATGCCGTAATGAAAATGATAGTCTTTATTTTTTATTTTTGTATTTCTGGTTCATTAAAAAAGTCTTGTTGAGGCTAGAGAGAAGGATTTTTTGCATCATTTATAAATTCCATATATATTATGTCATACTTTTTGCCTTCTTAGCACCAGAACAGGTTTTGTAGATGACAATGATATCATTGAGAGATATGGAATAGAACACTGAGTTTAGAGTTATGAAGACCTGAGTTCAAATCCGGTCTCAGACATTAACTACTTGGATATCTCTGAGGAAGTAACATAACTTCTGTCTAATTCAGTTTCTTCAACTATAAAATGGGGATAATAATAGGACCTACCTCCCATGGTTTTGGGGAGGATCAAATGAGATATTATTTTTAGCTTATTATAATGCCTGCCACTTAGTAGGTACTTAATAAAAGATTGTTCCCTTTCTTTTTCTTCTTCATAATCACATAACTTACTTTGGAAAATATGTATATTGCACTGTATTTTTGGAGTGTTGATTTTTTTTAACATACAATTTTATAGAGGAAAATGAAGCCTTAAAAACTCTCTTCCTACTGAGTCTCCCCTGATGGCCAAGTCATACAAGATTCTTTGACAGATCCTACCAGAAAGATAACTGTTCAAAGATCCTCATATGTTCTATATCAAACAATGTAAAGGCAGGAGAAGTCTTTTTCCTAAATGTTTTCAAGGCTATCATGCAAAAAGGTCCATTGGAAAAAGCAAATGGTATAGTCCTTCAAATAGTCCTTTTTCCCCAATGGCACTGAATTGATTGCACCAAGGCCAAGAATAGTATGGGACCTTCTCAATGAGATCTATGGCTACCCCAAAAAAATCAGTTTAGAAATTCACACAAAGAGAAAACCAAGTAGATAAAGAATTCACGTTGCCCAGATTATAAAACACAGTTGGGTAGACTATTGAATTAGTTCATCATTATTTTGGATAGACATTGCAGAAAACAGTGGTCCTACTTCCAGGGATGCAGATCTAAGTAATGAGCTAATCTAGAAAATGTATCTTTTGCTGCCCTGGTTCAGTAACTTAAAAGATATTTTTAAAGAAAGAAAGGAAAGAAAAAAGAAACATTCTTTCTAGCAAAAGCAAGTTGTGGTTATTACTAAAAAATACTTTTATCTAATACCTCTGCATTCATGTACTGAAGCTTGAAAAACATTTCAGAGGGGAAAAAAAAGATAAATCACATCTTTAAAAAATAAATAAAAGGTGCAAAGAGATGTAAGCAGAGCCAGGAAAGAATATATACAACTGACTATAACAATGTAAATTGACATACCAAAAAACATTAAAAATGAGTTTCTATGAAATTATAATGACCAAACTTAGCCTCACAGCAGAGACATGAGAAAGTGATTTAAGACTATGTGTGTGGAACATTACATATAAATCAGATTTTTAAAATATGTTTGCTAGTTTTACTAATATTTTTGTCCTTTCATACTTTTTTAGCTTTTTTTAAACTAACAAATTTATTTGTATAAACTTCTTTGTGATAAGTGGTGACTCTCTTAGAATGCTTGTGACAAGGAAGAGATAATTTGGGAAATCTAGGTATTGTATAAAGAAAAATATCAATAATTTAGAAAAATATAAAATTTATCTGTATAGTTAATAGAAGAAACAAATTAACTATTATTGAAATATTTAAAATAATATTTTAATCATTGACATTACATACTATATGGAATAAATCTGTTGTTGAAAAGTTGTGCAACAAGAACATGTTTGTAAATTTAATAACTTTTAGGTAGAATAGGATATGAGGGAAGGCAAGTGCTCCAGACCAATGGTGCCAAACCCATATAGAAATGAGGCCACTAATCTGTAGCATACTAACTTAATTTTAAAATTTAATGTTATCTATGTTTTATTGTCTTATTTTTACTTATTTTACAAAATATTTTTAATTCCATTTTAATCTGGTTCTGATCCAACTCACTGTATGTTGATGCCTCTGACCTAGACAATATACTCCAACCCACCCCCCACCCCCACCCCCATTCCTTACCCTTTGCTCCTGGACCCAGCATTAGTTTGCTGTAGTGTTTCATGCTCAACTATCTAACTATGTCCAGAAAATAGGGATTTATTGGAACAGAGGACAAGTATCCCGACTTCAAAATCTCTAAACCTGACCCTCCCACCCCCAGGAGCAGAAGATTTCTGTGGTTATTTTAGCACCAAGGTAAAGAGGTGATTTCCAGCTGATCTAAGTTACTAAAACCTATGAAATTAGCCCCATGGGCCTACAAGATTTATAAGGACCAGGTTTTCCATATAAGAGGATAATTTGTTTTTTTTCCTCTTTTCTTTACTGCCATTAGGATGGGGAAGATTTTTATTAGTACCGAGACAAGTAGAAATTTGAAAAACTGATATTTATTAAATTGTTTCACAACATATTTCAGAATGAGTATAATTCCTAGGCAAAATAGCTACCTGTACCTTGTTTCCATATTATGAAGGGTGACCATTTTTTTTGGTTTTGTTTTGTTTTTCTTGCTCTGCTGAGAAAAACAAATGTTTGAGTAGGAGGAATATAAGGAAGGGGACATAGGATTCCTTCCCCTCCTCCAACATTTGATGCAATCATGGTATTTGGTCATAGATGATGAGATTTTAAAGTCATAACAAGTTGCTGAAATTAGTAAACTAATCATAAAATGGTATCCATATTCAATGATCTCTTTATGAGGAGTCAGCTCTTTCTGGTATGGAACTTACAAGAACAACCTCATTAGGTAAGAAAAAGTAGACACACCTTTATTGGTTTTAGATGGCTAACCTCTTAGAGCTCCAATGGAGCTCTAAGAGTACTTTGGAAAGTACTAAAAGTACTTTGGAAAGGAGAACTTTGCAAGGGGGAAGGAGGAGAATTCTCTTTCTTTCTCTCCCAATGGCCATGGCATAGAGCAGCAATTTGCCCAGGTCAAAACACCTCATTCAACAGTTTGAGAATGTATTGGTTTAAAAGAGTTCAAGGAACAGTTGAGGTTACAATGACATGTTCCAGTTGAACAAAGACACATAAAATCAGGGATTTAAGAAGAAAATAACCTCGAGGAATGGAACTCTTGGAAGCAGAAAAGATAACTGCCTATGGAAGGTGTTGCCCCTAATGGACTCAGCTGTATATAAGAATTGGAGAGTGGGGAGTCCAGCACAGATTCATGGGAATGTTTTCTAGCTACTATTTTTTACTGTATCTTGTACTGTGTCTTTGATAAGAGCTAGTTGATCTGGTTGCTAATTGTTCAGGGGAAGCACATTGGTAGGGACTCATAAGCTAGAGTGAGTACACAAAGTATCTAAGGAAGTATCCTAATATCTAAGGAAGTCATTCTGAGATGGCCAAACTATGAGTGCAAGTCTAGACTGAGGGAATATCCTAAAGAAGATGTTCTGCAGTTAAAAACTTGTGTGAAATGACACAGGCTGAAATAAGCAGAACCAGGAGAATAATATACGATTGAAATAATGTAAAGGAAAACAACAATGAAACAGAGACAAATACTGAGTTATGTTTAGGACTATTCTTGGACTATTAAAAGAGATGAGGAAATGTCTTTCCCCTTTCAGACCCAATAACTGTTAGTAGGTTTTTCTTAACTATTTTCCATAGTGAGAGAACTCGTTACCTTTTGAGGAAATAAGATTTATCTATAAAAATGACAATGAAATAAAAGTAAAGGCAAATCAGTAAAATATTTTTAAAGAAGGTCAACAGATATAATATAATACACAAAAATAATATCGTGCAAAATGAAATAGAACATATTTAACAAAGTAAATTAGTAACTGACTAAGTCATTTCTGAATCAATTATATGTTTTACATTTGGACCATCATCTTTTTAGAAAAAAGAACAAAATCAATACTACATTAGAAAAGTGAGAAAAGGATATAATGTGTAATTGAGCTAACTCCAATTTGAGTTTCTTAAATAAGCTTTTGGCAGAAGAAAAAAATGGGAAATGTATAAAAGATTAGATAAAGGCAAATGCACTGTATTTTTTAAGTAAAATAACAATCCCCCAACTATAGGCCAGTGAACTTGACATTAATATCTGAGAAAATTCTAAAATAGACCATTGAGGAGATAGTTGTTTTTCAGTTGGTTTTCAATGGTGTCCTACTCTTCATGACCTCATTTGGGGATTTCCTTCTACCAACATATCATAACTATTGGGATACTTCTCTTTCCTCAGCATGCTAAACTGATAAAATGAGTTAAAATGCACCCTAATACCTTATTCTCAGCCAAGAGGCAAATGTACTTGTTCTGGGACAAATTCTCAGCAGTATCAATTTCTCTTCTTAATCTTTGTATGTAGCCAGCTTCCCATTTCCCTTTGAAAAGCTCATAAAGACAAATGAAGCCTTAGCCCTGAAACTCTAATTTCCTGGAAAGCACCAAGTCAGTGCCTTCAGGCTCAGATGGTAATGACTCCAGATCCAAAGCTTTAGTCACTGTACCACCTAAACATCTCTGTAAGAGCATACACAAATGATTGTTGCTATTAAAAAACTAACTATAATTATTGATTTCTTTAAGTAATTTACACATCTCTATAAACTTCCACAGTTAACATTTTTTAAAAAAAATAGCTATACTATAGACTATAGCTTTTTCATGGGACTAAAAATGATTAAAATTCCCTTGGAAATTTTTTCCATAAATGAATATACCCTCTTTTACACATTATTGCTATATATAATATCTTCAAAAGCACCATTACATGACTCTGGATGAAAAATTTGCTTATTAATGTCTCTCATGCTATGCACTGACATCATATATCTTGGCAAAAGGACTCTATATAGTAACATCACTATAATAAGGATTGAATTTCCCCATCTGCTCTTTTAACCTTTCCTTTTTTCCTAATGAACCAAGAGAAAGACACTGAACATTAAATGTTGGATAGAGATAAAAGAAAAGTGAATTGAGTTCATACAGTCAGAATATCCATAGAATTAGAGAATCTTAGAATTAGAAACCTTCTACCCTTGGGCATTTTTGTATATCACTCAACTACAGAACTAAAGATTTCTTCCTTCCTCAGCATCTTAAAAGGAATTGGCCCACTAAGAGTTTAGTAGTGAACCAGAACTGAGACAAGGACAAGCCTATCAGGAGTGTATTTTGGGGGATTATGAGAAGACAAAATGATTTTGTACCTCTGATTTTGCTCCTGTACATTCCAAAGGCAAATATAAAAGCTTCCTTGAGTATTTTTCTACTCCTCTATTAATAGGGCTTAACAGAAGTTTAATGAACAAGAATATATTAAATATATTTTCATTTGTTGGGATGAGGGTGGGTCCCTAAAACATACAAATAGAACAGGACACAATGACTAAAGAACTCACTGTCCTGGCTTGGAACATGCAAATGTGGAAGTCATTTTGAATCATGATTTTTGCTTAATCTCATTGTGATCAGAGAGATAGTTGTATGATTTAGGAGAAATTATCAGTGAATCCATAAAACAAATCCAGTTTCCAACCTATTTCTCTGCTTTTGAATGAATAAAAAACAATTAAAATTTTTCAGGACCTTCTGTCATTTTCACATATATGCCTTTCTGAATTACAAATGTAATAATTTTACTCTTTCAGAAAATGAAGGAACCAATTATATTCTCCCACATTTAATTAGAGTCAAAAACCAATTGAGCAAAACTGTATTATATATAAAATTTCCCACAAAAAAAATGGTAATGGTTCCATGTGTAAAATGGGTTTCTTTGTTTATTCAACAAATTTCTATTAGAGAACTACTCTCTATATAGCACTATGTCTGGCTATTTAGGGGGGGGAAATGACATGTAAGAACTCTTCCTCATAGAGTTTATAATCTAGTTGGGGGGATAAGAGATAGACATGTCAAAATATTAAATAATAATATCATACAGATTAAGTGGTAGTCAGGCAACTAGGAGATTTAGTGAATAGGGCACAGGACTTGGAACCAGGAAGGTCTGAGCACAACTTCTACAGCAGACATAATAGTTGTCAACCCTGGGCAAGTCAATTACCCTCTCAGACTCAGTTTCTTGATCTGCTAAATAGATATAATAATAGTAGTCACCCCTAAGGGTTTTTGTGAGGATAAAATGAGATGGGTGTTTTGCAAACTTTATTAAATCATCAAGAGGCAATAAATATTTACCAAGCACCTATTCTGCATTAGACACTGTGCTAAGTGCAGGAATTATTAAAACAAAGAGGTGAATGGAAGTCCTTGCCCTCAAAAAGGTCACTATCAAATTAAGGAAAGAAATACAGAAAAAGTAAAGTGAAAGAGAAAAGAAAAAACCATCCTGCACTCTTGTACCCCGGGAAGAAAATGATGAGATGATTTTCCATGGTGCCCTGCTTAGTTGGTAGATGATCTGAGGCAAATTCCCCTCCATCTTCTGAACAAAGGGACTAGGGGTATTGAGGAGATGTGAGTTTCAGGGTTGATATCATCTTGCAGTATGATGGGCACCTCGAATCCAGGCTAGGGGGTTTATACTTTTTTCCTATAAGATTCTATCATTCTATCCTTTATCCTATAGCTATCCAGAGATCATCAGTGAGAGATGATTGTGTTATTTAATAAGAATGGGTGTGCCCCATGAGAACTCCTTAAGTTGGTTGGCAAATCTCTTACATGTTTTTGGACAACAGCTACACAGTCCCTTGGTTTGGGTGATCACTGTGTTTTTGACAGTGCACTCATTCAAACAGCAGGGACTCCTCTCTTTCTGTGAACAAAGGAGATTAATGCAGAGCTGGTTACTTCTTGTAGCATGAGTATTTGCCTCTACATACTCAGAAAAATGTCCTTTCTTCCCAGCAGATGATTCACTTCCCTCTCTTAACTCTACCGGATTCAAGAAGACAGTTCCAGCTAAGTGATTCCAGAATTCAACTGTAATTGTACAGACCCATCATTCCACAATTCACAATGCTAAGAGTTCGACCACCAGAGCCCCGATGCCAAATATTACAAGTGTACTTTTCATCTACGATTTGGCACTGTGTCTAGAGGGAGGTTCCAAGAAAATACATGAGGATTATTTTAGCTAATGGCACTATTATCATCATCAATTAATATGTGTAGCACATTTGCATGAGGAATAACTTTTCTGGTAAGAACACAATTATTATTTAAATGTAATCTTTTTTTAATCAGTATCAAATTGAGGTTCTATTTTACAATGCCAAACAGGGATAGAAAATGAAAACGTAACATAATTATTCAGAAATGCTTAAATATGGAGATAATAATAAAAAATCACCATAATAATGACACTTTGTATTGTGCTTCATATTAGATTTGAAATTTACCATAAGCCAGGGAACAAGACAATTCTATAAACTAGGAATCTATTTTCAAAGATGTTTAGCTATGCCAATAAACCAATACCAATGACTGAAAGATTTTTTTCAGGTTTTATCTCAATGTTCTGTGTTTACTCTGATTAGCTCTTTTGCTTGAGGAACTCCCAACTATTTTGAAATATAGAAGGTGTACAAATCAGTCTCAGATAAGAATCTCAACCAAATCTCAGCACAAGCTGCTGTCCTTCCTGAGTTCAGATAACGAAAGTTCCCTGAGAATCACCTAACAAACAACAGGGTATATAAAGAATGAGATATTCCTATCCTGAACCAATTGCTCAGTCTCCTGACCTTGGCAAAGACACATAAAACTCATAGAACCAAGGATCAAAGTTAGAACCAAGGAAACATAGTGGATAGAATGCTAGATTTGGAGTCAGGGCCTGCCCCAGATACTTCCTAGCTATGCGCCCTTGAACAAGTCCTTTAACCCTTCCCCACTTCCTTATCTATAAGTGGAGTTAATCATAGCATGTATCTCCCAAGATTATTGTGAGAATCAAATTAAATAATACGTGTTAAGCATTCTATAAAATATGAAGCAGTATAAGAGTCAGCTATCAGTAGTAATAGTCATAGTAGTAGCAGTAGTAGCAGTATCAGCGATGGTGGTGGTCATACTAGTGGTAGTAGTAGTAGTAATAGTAGTAGTAGTAGTGGTGGTAGTAGTAGTAGTAGTTGGGATGGTGTTGGGGCTAATGGTATTCAGGTCATGTGATCATAGTGGACCGTCACATTACAACCACATTCCATCCTCCGTACAAATGAGCTGGACTTAAGTGAATTCTGATGCTTGAATAGGCTGAGAAATTAGCCAACAACACAAGAATCAGATTCTGGTACTTATTGGAGGATGTTACAGTAAAAAGAGCATTGAGGAGGGTCTGGGGTCAAATCCCCACTCTCCTAATTTATCATTCTGTGACTTTGGACCCTCGGTTTAACCTCCTTGGGGACTCAGTTTCCTAATCCGTAAAATTAAGGTATTTGATTTGAGGTTCTGAAAGCCTTTTCAATCCATGATACTCTTCGCCCTTAGGTGAATAGGCAAATACTCTTCTGGGAGGGAATGGTGGAGAGAGGGAAGAAATAGAGAGACAGAGCAAGAGCTGGAAAGGAGAGTTGGGCAGTGGGGAATTCTGGGCAGAGGCCAGAGAGAGGGAGTCTTGGGCTCAGCCAGGTTAAAAATAATCTTGGCTGGTAGGTGCTTCCTCAAATAGAAATTCTGCTCTGAACTCACCAATCAGAGGAGGAAACTTCAAAGATAGAGCCATTACCAGAGGGAAGAAGGCCCCTGGGGCAGAAATCCAGAAGGATATCAGGGAATTAGGGAGTCCAGTCTTTCTAGTATTTTCAAAGAGAACAAAAAGTGCTGGCCCTGGAGTCAGGAAGACCTAAATTCAAATTTAACCTCAGATACTAGCTGTGTGATTCTGATCTGGTCATTGAAACCTATTTGCCTCAGTTTCCTCATATGTAAAATGATCTGGAGAAGGAAATGGAAAGCCCCTCCAGTATCTTTGCAAGGAAAACCCCAATGGGGTCTCAAAAAGTTGGAGACAACCAAAAATTACTGAACAACAAAACATTAGACTGAAGAGAATAGACAATATCATAAATAAATCACAGATTCAGAATTCTCTCTATAGTGTAAATAAAGTCAAAATGGAACTTGTTTTGGAGCAAATTCAATTCTCCACAGGAGAAAAGGAAAATATAAAGCTGTTAGTTTATTTAGAAACCATAGAGAGCCTAAATGGATTTGGGGCTCTCAAGCTGCAGGCCATTTTTGTATCTTTCTTATCCCTGAATACAAGTTTAGGAACTACAGTAACACATTGTGATATTACCTTGTTATATAAAATCTTATCTATGCTCCTTTTAATTGTACCAGCTTATCTCTCCTAGGTGTCAATGTTACTCAGAAAACTCTGGCTTATGTATTTACTCACCTACTCTTAACTGCTGGAAAGAAAAGCACATTATCTAGCTAGATAGGCATCCTACAATTATTACTCTCCCCCCTCAAATAAAGTGAAATAAATTAGCACTACAAAGATCAAATGTTGATTTTCAAAGCAAAGATACTAGCATGAATGCAATGAATACATTCAGAAGATGAATAAAAAAATAGAGAATTATCATATTGAAAGCTGCCTTGGAGAAAGAGATGAAAGGCTACTCCCAGATGCAGTGAGACCAAGAGTCAAAACATTTTTTTTAATTAGGAACTTTGTTTTAATGAATTACAAACTAAATTACAAATAATATCAGCAAGGATTGGTTGTGAGGATAGGGAGTGAGGGAGGACACACAAGACCATAGAAAGACAAAAATACTTTTTTTTAAGATTTCCCTTACAAAACTCCCAAAGGTGCACATGGTAGCAAAATTTCTCCCAGATTAAAATAAAAACAGAGGAAAAACTACTACAACCTGGAATATAAATAGTACTGTCCTTCCTTCTTTCAAATACCCATAATAAAAATATGCAAATTACTTAACCTCTTAGGACGGACCCCTGGACACTTTCTGTTAAAGAGAGAGCTTTTCTCTAAGAGAATTCCTTAAAATGATGAAACCACAGGTCTCAACCAAAAAGAGCAGTCTTACTTGCTCCAAGTAATGTCTTGCCCAGTTTCTACTGAAAAGATAAGCAGTTGACCTTGAGGATTCTCAGCTTCAATTCAATTCAACAAATATCTGATATATTCCTACTATTTGAAAGATAAGCCCTTTTTCTTTTTCCCTTACCAGTACCTTGCTCAGGTCCTTATCACCTTTACTCTTGGACTACTACAAAAGCTTATTGATTGGTTTCCCTGCCATAAGACTCCCTCATCTCCGGTGCATCCTCTACCCAGCTTCCAAAGTGATCTTTCTAAAGTTCAAGTCTATGTCACTTCTCTTCCTCCACTCAGTTAACCCTAGTAACTCACTATCACCTGCAGATGGAATATAAATTCCTCTGGCATTCAAAATACTTAATAATCTTTCACACACACACATACACACACCTCCTTTTAGATTTCTTATCTATGTATATATACCTTATAAACACACACACATACCCCATGATCCAGTGACTCTGGCCTTGCTTTCCATTTGAATAAGACACTCCATCTTCCAACAACAGACATTTGCTCTTGCTGCCTTCCATGCTTAGAATGCTCTACATCCCCATTTCTTTTCTGGCTTCCTTCAAATCCCAAATAAAATCATTTTATAAGAAGCCTTTCCAGATCACCCTTAATTCTAGTGTCTTCCCTCTATTGATTATTACTAATTTATTCTGCATAACACTTTTGAATATTGTTATTTGCATGTAGTGTTCCCCAAATCCCAAATTTGATTGTGAGGTACTTGAGAGCAGGAACTGTCTTTTGGACTTTCATTATATTTTTCCAATTCATAGTGTCTGGTGCATTGGAAGTACTATTAAAATGTTTAGGAGAGTTGGGAGCTAGGTGGCTCAGTGGATTGAGAGCCAAGCCCAAAGATGAGAGGTCCTGGATTCAAATCTGGATTAGGCAAGTCACTTAACCTCCATTGCCTAGCCCGTACCATTCTTCTGCCTTAAAACCAAAACACAGTATTGATTCTAAGACAGAAGGTAAGGGTTTAAAAAATGTTTATTGGCACTGATGCACCTTGTCATAGATTTCTCTTAAGGTCCACAAGATTATAGAACTCTCAGAGGGAGATTGCTTTGGATCCCAAAACCATAGCAACATATATTTAGAAGTGGAAGATATCTAAGAGGCCATCTTGTTCAATCTCTTCCCTTTACAGATGAAGAAACTGAGGCCCAGAGACAGTAAATAACGTCCACAATTATTCAGGTAAAAAGTGGCAGAGGCAGGTTTGGATACAACATAGAATTATTATTTCAGTTTAATTTTATATTTGACATTCTTATTTTAAAGCACAGGAAGCCAGGGTTTATTTGTGTTTTGATTCTCAAAGAGTTTATCATCTTGAGGACATTTTCAAGAATCTAGACATAGGAAAATCTTCAACATCTCCTTTACCTCCAAAATCTCTAGGTCTACAATAGATTCTTGGGGGTATCTCAGCTGCTCACTTAAGCAAATGAGAAATTTGGAGTTTAAATTATTTAATAGGTAACAATCTTCTCCTTCTACAGATAAATCATAATGTACTTTTCTCTTTATTGTTATTGCTTGTCAATTGTCTATAAAGCTGCTTTGTATTTTGGAGGACATGTTCTAATGTTCAATATGTTCAAATGCCTCAATCAAAAGACAATAGGTATGGTACCATATTGTCAACATAATGTCTATTCTCTGGGAAGCAGCCTGACTTGGAGTCAGATTTTTGGGTCCAAATCTTGCCTCTAGAACTTACTTATTAACTCTTTCAAGACTACAGTTTCAACATTTTAAAAAATGGAGTCATCCCAGTGGTGAGGTAGGCATCTAGCAAACTTAAAAGCACTATATAAATTACATGATTACTACTCCCCCCTGAACAAAACCTGCTCTCCAGAATCAGCTGAATGAAGAAAAAAGGGCAGGGCTTTAAGGGCTACAAAAAGTTATACCACAAGCTCTGGAGAGGTAGTTGTCAGTAAGTTAACAGAGCATTTGGCTTCCAATTTCCCTTCTGTCCCTAACTATGTGATCCTTGGATAAATCCTTTAGCCTTTATGTCTTCACCTGTAAAATGAGAGAATTGGATTAGGTGGCCTCCTGGGCCTCTCCCTAGTTCTAACCTATGATACTAAATTCACCAGCATTTCAGTCAATTTTGTGCCTGAGGACTTGTCCAAAGATAGAGCAATAAGATTTTGTTTCTCTATTCATTTATGTTTGTTCATGCACAGTTCAATTGACAAACCTAACCTGCTTGATCCAATGAGTTGCTCTTTTAAAGGGATGTAACAGATGAAATCCAAGCCCTTTTTATAGTTCCTAATGACTAATGCCAAATGCATATGACCATATAATATTCACAAATATGGAGACTAAAATTAACACACAAAATACTAAATATTATATTTATAAATGTTTATTAATAATAAACTAACAAAGAAAACTAACTAAAAGGTACTAACCAGCCTGCTCCCAAGAGCAAAAGAGCAAGGGGGAGGAGTTATAGCCAACTACAAAACAATAACGTTATAATAAGGTTTGAGAGAGATGAAAGGGAATTTTTGGGAAATATTAAGGGACTTATGGGGGATGCAGTCCAAGGTTCAAAATCTCCATTTATACACTGATGAGAAGGACCAATATTTAAACAATGGTCATTTAGCAAATTCTAATAAAATGTGCAATGAAGTTATTAAAATGAATCACACTTAAATGCCTTGCCTTATTGTGTTCTTTTTAATTGTATGCATGTTGACCTTTTGAAAACTGAATAATATTTTGCCTTAATTTGCATTATATATTAAAGATGATTGATCACCAATTGGCAATTGTTAACATTTCGCTTCAAATTCTTCTTCCCTATTTTTTCCTCTCCCTATCTCTCCCTTGCCTTTCTTAATTATCAAATAGTTGATAGTTAGTAAATAAGTATTTCCTTGCACTAGAAAGGATTAATATTTAAGGCTACCCTTTGAAGTCTTTTAGAAGAGTGAATAATCCATTTATAATAAATAATCAATTTGTAATTTTTTTTATTCTGGATTTTCATACACACACATATATGTATATGAGAACACAATTGTAATGTTAGAAAATGTGACTATAACTAGAAATGTTTAATATAACATGTTAAGATTGTAAAGAAATTTTCTCATAACATGTGTTAATGGAATTTGGGGGGTTCTTTGGGGTCCATTAAGTTTTTTTTAAACCCTTGTACTTCGGTGTATTGTCTCATAGGTGGAAGAGTGGTAAGGGTGGGCAATGGGGGTCAAGTGACTTGCCCAGGGTCACACAGCTGGGAAGTGGCTGAGGCCGGGTTTGAACCTAGGACCTCCTGTCTCTAGGCCTGACTCTCACTCCACTGAGCTACCCAGCTGCCCCCCCCCATTAAGTTTTAATATTTAGATATCTGATATAAACTTCCTGTGGACATTTAGGGGACTTTGAAACTACATTTCTCATGATTCCTCTTGTAATGCAGGTAGACAGAAAGTGTAATTATGTAGACAAAGGTATAAGACTCCTGATGTTATTAAGGGACTCTCTTTCCTATGAAGCAGCCAGGTGGGCAGAAGGTAATGGTGGGCTATTTGAATTAGATCTTAGCAGGCATGTGGTCTTTCTTAAATTTACCAACATGGCTTTAAATAAAATATTAATATTTTCATCTATATCCATCTATATATATTTTATATATAACAAGCACTGTGAGATAGTTAGCAGATGTATCATCAGTATCGTTTTTTTAAATAAATGAACAAACCAAAAGATTAGCAGTGGCCTGAAAAAAACATGCCACTAAATCATCTTTTCTCTACTTTCTGTTTTCTATATGTGCATATCATCTCCTTCTCCTGGCTAAGAGGAAATATTGTTATAGTACCCACTATGTGTCAGGCATTGAGTTAAATGCTTTTAATTATTTCATTTATCATTTAATCCTCACAAAACCCTGGAAGGCAGGTGCTATTTTTATGAACACTTTATTGATGAGGAACCTGAAGCACACAAAGATTAGGCTTTCCCAGGATCATTTAGCTAGTAAATATCTGAGCCTGGATTGGAACTTGTGTCTTCTTGACACCAGACCAGTAGTCTCTCTACTGTACCACATAATTTACCCACTCCTTGAATCCCTTGAAGATTGGAACTGTTTTGCATTTCTCTTTTTATTCCCAGAACTTAGGTCAGGGCCTAATTCCCACTAAGTAGTTATTAATGCTTTTTGATTGATTATTTAAATGACTGGTACAGTACAAAGTTCTCCTTTTCACTTCATTCTTAACCTAATGGTAACTAGAAAGCTTGTGATGGAAATCAGCAGATTTTCCTTATCTCCTTGCAAAGCAAAACAAGAAACAATTAAAGTATCATCTCCACTAGATATTTATAAGGACAGAATAATGCATCAAATACAACTTAATGCAGATCTAAAGCTTCAAGTTGAAAAAAAATTTAATTAAATATGTTTCCTATAAGCCAGAAAAAACTTTGTTGCAAGTTGACAGTTGTTCAGGGGGAAAGTATGGAGAGAAAAAGGGCTAAGGGCTGATGAATGAGTATTAGAATACAGCCAAATTTAAGTGATAGGACGGTGAAGTAGATTAATAAGGAAAGTCTAGGAATAAGCATTCAGACCATCAAAGAAGCTAAGATATTCTGGCATCATGGAAGCCAAAGAAGGAGAGAATTTCACAGAAGAAGGACTCAGTAGTGTTAAATATGGCAGATAAGTCAAGAAGAATATGAGCTGAGAAAAGGTCATTGGAGTTGGCAATAGGAGGTCTCTTACAAATCTATGATTCAATGAGTGTTTTGGTGACCTCAAAAATCATATGAATAAATGCATAGAAGAGAAGTTCTTTACAAATCCATAAATTCCATGTCTCTGAAATCAAGGGAGTAGAGGGATCACACACATCAGTAATCATTTTAAGACAGCTCTGGAGAAATGTAAGAACTTTAGCTAATGAAAAATATGCAAATGCAGCTCATTACATTTTAGTGTTAAGTGAATACACTGAGTAATGTCACATAAATGTACTCTGCAAATTTGGAAAGGGTTTACGATTTGCTCCTAATGGTAATAGAGAAAAATTAATTCTTAATTGTAATACCTAAGGCCCTAAGGACAACACAAGGATTGGCTGCCCCATAGAGTTTTTATTGAGATATAAATAATCTTAATCTTTGTGAGTATCAAGCTTGCAAAAGAGGAATTAATTTTTGTAAATAATTTGAGTCACTTCTCTAGAAAGGACTTCCAGAATGTAATATTGGGAGAACAGAACAATGTAGCCTGAGGTAACAAGATCCATTATTTTATCTAGTCCTAATTTCATACCACAGTCCATAGTAACCAACTTCCCAATATATAAAACTTAAAATAATTTAACACATCTACTGTATCTAATTGAAGACAAGGCTCAGAGATCCCTCTCGCAAAATCATTCTCTAACAGCCTCAAACTTGTAGTGATAACCAGTACTCTCTCTGTCACCTTTTCTGAAAATTGCCAAACCAAAAGGTCTGGGGTGAAGAAGTCAGGAGGGCCATACAAATAGCAGGACTCTGGAAACAGAGGAGGTTTTCCCCATATTGTTTATTTAAGGCAGGCCTTCCATTCAATAGAAAATGTTTATTGAAATATGGAAATTAGGTGTCAAGTGATAACATCCACACAACCCACTGAAATTGCTTGTTGGCTCTGAGATGAAAAATGATTCATGTAAACATGGAAAAATATTTTGAAAAATAAATAAATAAAATGAAATAAAATGTTTATTGAATAGAAAACATAGAAATTCTGTAAGCTTCAGACCCAGGGATCCAAAAACAAAAGGCAATTTTAAAACCCCAAATAAATGTGTTATTATTAATTACAACAATTACAGTCATCAAATCCATGCTTCATTTCATTCATTTGTAGAGTGGGACAGGGATCTTCTACCCGTCTGAGCAGCTGGAACAAAATCAGGTGTGTCTAATAAATGTCAGGCTTGAGTCACAACAGGTTGTCTATTCAGTCCAAAGAGCAATGGAAATACTGCTCTAGGGCAGTACAGAAGGCAGTACAAGCTGTAGACAATGAAATCCATCATATTTATGGTCCTTGTTGTTTTCATGATGTCTGATTTAGCTACAAATATACACATTATATCTCTCTAAAATCCTAAAAAACAAAAATTGTGTCTCTTAAAAATTCCCAAACAATAAGATTAATTGTATATTTTTTAAAAAGTTGCCTTTCCTGTACTGCCAAATCTGGCCAATCAAAACTGAATTTTTTATATCCCATTGTAAATAAAACGACTCCATTTAGATGTGCAATTAAATTAATTGCTGAGTTTATTGGGCAGTAGAGAATTTTAAACTTTGCATTTGTAAGCCACACATTAAAAAAAAAAGTAGCTTACAAACATTTCACGTTACTCAAAAGAGCAAAAGCAAGAGGGATGGGGGAGACGGGGAGAGAACGAATGGCAAAGAGATTAAAAAATGAAAAAGGATTTGTCCAAGGCAATTATTGGGAAGTGAGACATGTAATTAATAAAATATTTTCATTCTATTTTAATTGTTTTCAATTCAAGTCTGTGAACGGAAATATCTGAAGTAATGCATTATTGGAATTCACTTGCTAAAGGCCAAAGTCACTTATTTTTCATTTGCCCTAAAATCCTGGCATCCTAACAACAAACCCACTTCGGTTAAAGGAATAATGTAATTTATGAAATATTCTGACTCTTAAAAAGATAACCCAGGTATCTTACAAGGAACAATCTAACTTAAAGGACTAAAAATATACACAATGGCAATAGCAATTAGAATCCGTAATAAAAATCAAACATAAAATCACTGTACCATGCCAAAGGCCTTTTGGAATAAAAGTGTTTCACAGAACATAAAAGGGGACTAATTCAGCGCTTGTCCTCAATTGGAAAGAGAGGGCATTCCATAGCCCCAGGCTAAGAGACAGAAAGAAATTCTTAGTTGCATTCTTGAAAGTTTCAGTCCCAAAAACCTCTTCCACTAGGATTCCCTCCTTCTCTGTATTTATCTCCTTTTCCCCCCAGACTTTCTGCCAAGAGAATATAATCACCAGTGAGAACTTTAGCTTTGAAGGTCAATTCTAAATCTCCAGATAGATGTTTCACCGGGATTCTATCCCCTTATGGGCCATTTAGCTTCATCCCGAGAAATTCGGTTCACAGACAGAATGCAACCAAGTGTCTCACAAATGTTCACTATTAGTTACATTGATGACAAGGTCAGAAATCAAGGAGGGCTCAGATCAAATCACCAATACTCCTTAAGAGAAAAAGGTCAGGCTGGGAGCATCTCCAAGAGGATGCTTTGCTCATAGATGTAAAAGCAGCATCTTTGTTAAAGTCCTTTCCCACCAGAATCTCCCAGATTACATTCTGGTCCTCATATTAATAGAAAGAGCAAACAGAGGCAAGGCAGAATAAGAAACATCTATTTGAATAATGACTTAAGTTTTGCAAAGTGCCTTCAGAAGCACACTTCAGTGAGGTAGATGTTGTCATTGTTATTACACCCATTTTACAGATGAGGAAAACGAGGTTCAAGGGATGAAGTCAGAATCGAAGACAGGAGTTCAAACAGTTCTCCTGCTTCTGGATCTAGTACTTTTTCTACTCACAGGCATGTAGGTGGCACACCCCGCCCTCCACCCCATCTCTCCTCTCTTACTGCTACCACCCTAATGCAGGACCTAATCTCTTCACACCCCAACTATTGTACTGGCCTGTTAGTTGGTTTACCTGCTTCAGGTCTCTCCCCACTTCAGATTATTCTAGTCCATCTTCCACTGAGTTGCCAATGATTTTTTAAAAATGAATATTCCTGTCTTGCTCCCACTCAATAAACCCCAGTGGCTCCCTACCACCTCCAGGATTAAACATAAGATCCTGTTTGCATTCAAAGACCTTCATAACCTAGCTCCGGTGCTTACCTTTTCAATCTTCTTAGGCTTGATACCACTACCACCACTCATCATGTACTCTTCAATTCAGGAATGCAATTCCATCTCCTGACTCCAGGCATTTGCAGTGACTCTCCCCATGCCTGAAATGTTCTCCATCCTCAACTCTCCCTCCTGGTTTCCCTGGCTCCCTTCAAGTCCCAGCTAAAATCCTACCTATTACAAAAAGCCTTTTCCCAATCCCTCTTAGTTCTGGCGCTTTCCCTTCGTGGCTTCTTTCCTGTTTTCCCTGCACACAGCTTGTCAGTGCCCAGCTTTTTGCCGAAATTTTCCTCTATTAGATGGTGAACTTCTTTAGAGCTGGGACTATCTTTTTTGCCTCCTGTCGCATTCCCAGAACTTAGGACTGTGCTTGGCACGTGGTAGGCACTTCATAAATGCATATTAACTGACTTACTGGAGTCACTTAAACCTAATTTTGAATACTGCCTCAGGTATTTACTAGCTCTGTGATCCCAAGCAAGTCTGACCCTGACTCAAGCAGACCTCTGCCTGCCTCACTTTCCTCCTCTATAAAATCAATGAACATAATAGTATCCAGTTCACCCGGCTGTTGTGAGCGTCAAATAAGACAACATAATTAAAGTGCTTTGCAAACCTTAAACCACTAGATAAATGTTAGTTATTAATATTACTATTATAGCACTCTGCCCTACATAATTCTCTACATATGACAGGAACTTAATAAATGTATATTTAAGGTTAGTTCTTTGTACAATAATCTTTTCTGTGATTGACTCACTTTCACCCTAAGTCAGGGGGTTATTAGCTTCCTAATGGAAAGGAGCAATTTAGGGGTGATAGTCATAAAATCTCAGCTAAAGATAGCTCAGCTGAGAGAGGAAGAAGTTTGGACAGGAACAGACAGGGAGAGGGAGAGAGAAAGTGAGATCCCATTCTAACCCAAGGAGAAATCATTCCTTGAGGTATTTAGGTCGGCAAACTGAGAATAGGAAGATGCTTGAGAAACCAGCTCTTCTACATCCATACTCTTCCCGAAGTCTCTCTCCCTCTAGCAACCTTTCCCTGAAGATCCCAAGTTATAAATACAAATGAATAGAAAGTAGCCTCAGACACTTCCTAGCTGTGTGACCCTGGGCAAGTCACTTGACCCCCATTGCCTAGCCCTTACCACACTTCTGCCTTGGAGCCAATACACAGTATTGATTCCAAGACCAAAGGTAAGGGTTTAAAAAAATTAATAGAATGTCTATATAATTTGTTTCCCAAAAGACCTAATGGGCCGTATGAAGAGGTTAGGATTAAGATTAGAGTCAGTCCTTCAGGAGGTCCTATGACCTCCCGTTTAGTACTATCCATATACTAGATTAGTTAATTATCAGTTTGGAAGGAAAGGGAAGCCTGATCCTGAGGGCATTAGATAGAGGACAGGAGGAAACCGAAGGAGGAAGACCAAATCCAGGAAAGTCATGGGAAGGGAAGGTAGATAATAGACCTTCTGGATGGGACAACAGCTAAGGAAAGGAAGCTCAAGTAGGGTCTCTGTCTCTTAAGAAAGCTGGGTGCTCAGGAAATAGAAGGGCTCTATGGCAGAGTCTAAGATCAGAGTTTTACTCATTGATTCATTTGTTGTAGAGAGTTTGTAAGTTAATGAAATAAATTGAAAAATGAATGGACTTATTTGCTTATTAATTCATAGGTCAAAGATTTAGACTGAAAGCGATCTTAAAGATTGTCTAAGTACACACTCACCGATTTGCCCAAGGTCTTACAGGTATTCCATACTTTGTAGTTCATTTCTTTCAGTCAGATCTGACTCTTTGTGATCCCATTTGGGGGTTTGAGGGCACAGATAAAGGAATGTTTTGCCATTTCTTTATCCAATTTATTTTACAGATGAGGAACTGAGGCAAATGGACTTGAATGACTTGCTCAGGGTCACGAAGCTAGTAAATACCTGAGCATAGATTTGAATTCAGGTCTTCCTGACTCCAGGTCCAACATTCTATCTACTATTCTACCTTACTAAAGCTCCTCAAATCCCTAGGTCATATTTTAGAATCAATATATAATTCATGAACTACAAATTGCCAACCCACAACCCTAGACTACACATTAAATACTACCAATACAAAGTGTTTTAACAGGCATCACGGTATAGTGGAAAAGAATGTTGGACCTGTAGACAAGAATCTTGGATCAAAATTATGGCTCTGATACTTCTTAGGTATGTGCCTTTGAGTCATCTAACTTTGCTTCATCTGTAAAATGAAGATGATTAAATATGTAATGTCCAATTCATAGGGTTGTTTTAAGAAAAGGACTTTATATAAAGTACTTTATAAGTATAAGCTATTAGTAGTGATCTTGTGCAAGTCACTCCTTTTCTTGTGCCTTAGTTTTGTCATCTGTAAAATAAGTGGGTAGACTATGATTTTATTCATTCTCATCCATTTTAACTGAAATTTTAGTTAGGCCCAAGTCATCAAGGGCTGTCCGGGTCCAGCCGGACACAACCGAAGGGTCCGTGAAACGGCAACCTAAGAGACCATAGGGAGAGAAAGGAGAGACCTTGCGCGCAAGACAGACAGAGTCATTTGGGTGGAAGCAAGGCTCGTTTATTGCAGGCCTATGACAAGAATATATAGGTTGAGGGCAGAAGGGGGTTGGCAATTACTAAAGGGAAAGGAATGTGGAAAGAAAGTCCTTGAGGTGGTTTTTTAATTATTGCTACCTATGCATGGTCGGGTTTATAATCAGTATCGTCTCTCAGGAGGGTAGCTAATTTTATCTTGATGTTCTGGCTCCTAACAGTCTGTATCCCAGGAGAATAACTGATTTTATCTTGAGGCTCTGGCTCCTAACAAAGGGCATCACTTGTGAATAAATTAAGCAGCAGGGAAAAGACAAACTTTGTGGTCACCAAGAGGTTAAATTCTGACAGATTTCACCAATAGAAATATGTTTACTTTCAGCCTTGCTTGGTTGATGGGTTGATGGGCAAGCATCCCTAGGTATCATCCCACTAAGTAGAAAAGCCTTCCTGAAGGAAGGAATGAGACAATAAGAAAGGAAAGGGATAATTATGCAGATAATGAAAGTTGTTTGTTTGTAGAAGATACAGGAAAGAAGATGTAGTTGTAGCTTTTAGGATAGAATTTTAGACCTAGGAAAAAAACCTCTGAAATGATCTAGTCAAGTTATCATTTTGTTTCTATTTTTCTTTCTTCAATGTTATTATTGGCTTCATTTTGAAAATCCAAGTATATGTTGGTATATCACTACCTGGTGAAGGCGATCTTATAACAAAAACAAACAACTGGACTATGAATGACTCCATCTGACATAGTATCTAATATTTCACAAATATAATATTCCACAGACACAAAAAAATCTTCCACTTGACAATGGGAAAAATAATTCTTATTCTTGGGGGTTTTGGTATTTGTAAATGTTTTCTGGGATTTATTAAGCATTTACTGTATTCCAGGGACTTTCCTAAGCCCAAGGGGGCTGCAAATACAAGCAACAAGAAAGTCAGTACTTGGAGAGGAAGCCCTAAGGGAGCTTACATTCTAATTCGGTGGGTGGAACATGGAAGCAAGATGTAAATGGGAGCTAAAAATCTGGAAGTTGAGGGAGAAGCCTGTGACTTGCTTAGGGTCATACACAGCTAGTAGGTACCTAGGGTAGGTTTTAGATTCAAAACTTTCTGATTCCATGTCCAGAATTCTATCCATAATGACTCAAAGATTCATCCACAAAACAAATTACTCCTGTGTTAGCTAATAAATTAAATCAACATCTCCAATATTACTAGACAACAGAACTATGATCCAATACCTGCCAAACGCTTACTTAATGCAACTAATATTTTACTGAGGCATCCTAATGGCCATGTTAACCAATAACCCATTGTGCTGGCTATAGGCTTTCCAAGATCTTTCTCTTTGTTAATTTAAATGACCAGCAAGCAAAGCACAAAGGTGAGAGGGTCTGTGATATATGTATTATATGTGCCCTAGGGCTCTGATGATGTCATCTCCTTTGGAACTGCTATTACCTACAGATGTCAGGTCAAAACAAGCATGTAGATTAGTTCCTTGACAAATTGGAAAATAAAGGCATTCTTGTCCTTTGCTTGTTTGGTAGCATACAAAACCATCGCATGCTGGTTGTGTTGTTTTAGGTGCCCACCTTCTAAATAAACAAACATTCATTTTTTAGCATTCCTTTCATTAACTCTGATTGACTCTCCATCATGCTGTCCATAGCTTTCCTAAATCTTTAACTCCATCCTGAGACATTTTTCATCATCCCTTCCTTCATAGTGAGGACCCAATTTCTTACCTTACTAACAAAATCAGAGTCATCTATTCCACATTCCCTCTTATCCCCTCTTTGACATCTCATTTCCTCACCACCCCACATTCTCTCATCTTTTAATCTAATCTCTTATGATGAGGTGGACCTTTTCCTTTCCAAAGCTAACTTTTCCATTTGTTCATTCTATCATGTCACCCTTCCTCTCCCCAAAGGACAACCCATATCCTTCCATGATATTCCCACAATGTTAAGAGAACTCCAGGAAATCCTCTTGTGGTGAACTTTTGGGAAAATGTAGTTGACACAAAATTGAGACCAGTTGTGATTTGAATCTTTGAAGGAAATATCCTCATTTATGAGATCAAAGAAGCTTGGGATATTGGTATATATTCTAGGCCTACCACCATTAATAGGCACACAGTAGGAGCTTACTAAATAGTTCTTACAGTGCAGTGAATTGAATTAATCTGGACCTAAGCAAGAATACTCTGTTTCCATGTTTTGTTTTTTTGTTTTTTAAGATAACATCCTCTTTGTCACTCAGTGTCCTCTTACATAAGAAGTTACATGATAAATTCCAGGAAAACATTTGTCTCTGCAAATAAATGTGTTTGCTTTCTTAGAAAATGAAAATTTGTAAGCTGGCACATTTCTCTCTATGCCTTAGATCCCATTGATGGCTCCCTTTGCCTTTGCAACCACCCCATCCCCAGTGCAGACTATATGCAGGATCTAAGATTCTGATTGATGCTTTCCTGGGGTGGAAACTGAATTCACATCTGTGAAATCTCTGGAGGGAAAAAGCATGATTACCAAGAGAACTAGATACAGATGTAAGCGAGAATTTGGATCATGGACATAGAGTACCAGTCTTGAATCTGAAGAAGTCAGATCAAACAGTGATCACATCAGATTTGATAAGAAGAAAGGTCTGAGGATGACTGGAGTTATTAAGCATTGAGGTTAGCAAAAGAGAGACACATTTCTCAGATCCCTTGGTTTTCCACTTTGAGTTATTTTCTATGTGCTCACATCACATTTATGCCACTAAGTCTTTGGCTGGCTTCTTGCTCCAGTTCAATTTAAAGTCTCTTTTGGAGAGCTTCTACTCCCTCTTGTCCTCTCTGTTTTGATTTGATCTTAAGATCAAATACTTAGAGTTGGAAGGAACTAAGCAATCCTCTCATTTTACATGTAAAAAAGGCTCAGAAAGATTTGAATAGCATATCAATTCTGACCCATGATCTTCTGACTCAGTGAATTCTGATCCAGTGAATGCTTCATTGCATCCCTCTTTGTGATGGCCAGAATACCAACAACATCAAGTAGGGTTTCACTTCAGAAACCTTGTAGCATCCTAGATGCTCTTCTTCTTCTCCCATTTTGAATTGGTTAATTTGGCAGATAATTTTAAATCCTTTTCTATGTGAATGGGACGTAAACAGAGGCACAAATAATAATTATTGTTTCCATTGTTCTTCAGTCGTGTCCTACTTTTTGTGACCCCATTTGGGGTTTTCTTGGCAGAGTTACTGGAGGGTTTTGTCATTTCCTTCTCATGCTCATTTTATAGATGAGAAAACTGGTAATAATTATAACAATAATAATAGGATGTATATAAGCTTTTAAAGATTGCAAAGTACTTTATAAATATTATCTCATTTCATCTTCAACAACAACCTTGGGAGGTTGGTACATTGTTATCCTCATTTTACAGATGAAGAAACTGAAGTAGACAGAGATTAAGTGACCTAGTTGGGGATACAATCCTAGGAAGGGTCGAGGCAACATCTGAACCCTGATCTTCCCAATTGTGGTGAATATTCTGTCTATTGTACCATCTTGCTACAAAATAGAGATAAGGCAGTTTTTTAAAAAAAGAGCCCAAGATACATTTCTATCTCTGATGCATACTAGCTATGTGACCCTGGACAAGTCAATTTAAGGACCTCCAGGCAACTCATTACAATTATATTTCTGAAACCTTAGTTTAGCCACCCACCATACCAACTCCATTAAAACAAAAACAAAAAAAAAAGGAGACCATAATGAAATGTTTTAATAACAAGTTAAAGCAATAGTTTCATGCTGAGCTAAATGGTTCTTATCCAAGTTTCTAATGACATGCACAAAGGGCAGAGCAAGGCCAGTAAGTGGTAGAACAGTTACCAATAGCCAGTAAGAAAGGGATTTTCCTCACCAAAAGTTCTTGATACCCATGAACCCAAGCCAGATTCAAGCCAAAGGATATGAAATGTTCACATTGGGGGGAATTCATAAATTCCTTCTATCAAGACCTTATAGGAGAAATTGTCCAGGACTTGAACTCCAAATCTTCCAGCACTCCATGGCCATGCTATGTCTAATGTGTGTATACATATGAATATATAAAGGCATATATATATACATATATATATATATATATATATATATTAAGGTAGTAGAATTTCTATTCTTATAGTTACATATTGTAATGTAGAGATGGCCACATGGAATCCCTGCAAAATACAGGGTCAGCCTCACCCAGAATTCCAGGGGACCCTCCTGGAGAACTTTGGGTGAGGGGACAGTTGAGAAGGGTTTAGACAGTTGCTTTCTGGGGGTTGAGGTCAGCGGATCACTGCTTACTGCTCCTGACTTGGGAGGTTCACCTGAGTGGCCATTGTGGCAAAGCCATCGTGGTTCTTACTCAGGAATTAGCCTGTTTAATAGGGTTGGTCCTTACCAACATCAATACAACAATTTTTTATTGATTTAGTGATTAGAAATATTCACTATTGGCAAGAGAGCCAGTTTAGCCAAGGGCCCTTCACCCCCTCCTGTTGGGGGGAAGAGCAGCTTCAACCTAACAGATCAGGGTCATCTTTTCCTTATTTAAACCCTAATTACCCCCTCTAGATTTTCCTTTTCCTTCTTAATATAAGCTTTACCTTCAATATCTGTGCCTGGGAATTATTCGGGGATACTCACAGCTCATAGTTACCAACCTAGCTTGAATCCTCTCAGCTGCCAGTTTTATGAAGATCAAATCCATCTCAGACCTCAATACTTAGATGACTAGCTTCTACTTATTCCTCTATCAGACCTGTGAGGAATATAAATTAAAGAAAAGGGGAACATCATTAGAGTTCGGCCTCAACAGACCTTACTAAAAGTACCTCAGACTGTCTCCATTTTCCAACTGAAACCTCAACTGCTTGGGGGGAGGGGTTTGAAAGCCAGGAGTGTCTAACCCCATCCTTTCTCACTGAAACCTGTCAGTCAGTGTCTGTGAGAAGAAGTGACTTGAAAGTTATTGGCCCTGGCATAATTATCTTCTTCTCCAAAATATCTGTTATTATCAACATAACAATATACACATAGAGGCAGCCAGGTAGCTCAGTGGATAGAACCCTGGGTCTGAAATCAGGAAGACCATCTTCTTTAGTTCAAATCCTACATCAGACATTTGCTAAATCTGTGACTCTGAGCAAGTCACTTACCCTTTTTTGCCTCCGTTCCACATCTATAAAATGAGCTAGCAAAGGAAATGTCAAACAAGTCCAGTATCTTTGCCAAGAAAAGTCCAAATGAGATCACAAAGAGTTGGACATAACTGAAACAACTGAACAACAACAAAAACATATATAAACATACACATATAAGCATTAGAAATTTTACTATTTTAACTAATGCTCTTGACATTTTAAATGGTGAAATGAAACACATTTCATTTGCCATTTTTCTTTTTACTACTTGGAAATTTCCTCCAGTTATGTTTAAATGGAATGTCATGACGCCAGAGATAACTCTGTACTTGCTAATGAAGTGTTATTGTATGTAGACTAAAACTATACAAAATTAACATGTGATTCATATCTCAACCAAAGAAAGCTTTGTTATTAATATTTTTAAATTATCTGTCAAATGTAATTTCGCCTTTTAGCGATAATTTTGTGGTATGAACAATAAAAGAAAACTTTCCAAACCAACCCATTGTGATGGTATATCGTTATACAGTAATTAGTGTGATTTTTGCTATGTAAATTTTAAAACCTTATACTCAGTAATTCTAAATCTAGATAGGAAAGCAAAAAAGCTGATTTCTAATTATGAAAATAAATTCCTACATGCTTAATTTGGAGTCCAATCTGCTTCAAATCAAAAGCCACCCACCTCAGAGAACTTTGTATCCACGGACCATCGAACATCTAAATTTTCCTAGTGTACCAAGTCCCTGACAAGTTTGATGAATAACATACCTTTTATTCTGTTCACAAGGAAATGCTCAGTTGTATCACTTAAAGAGTTTTTTGTCAGGACTGCATGCAGACATGGTGTGCTAATTTTGTTGTTGTTCAGTTGTTTTCCAGTTGTGTCCAAATCTTCCTGCTCCATTTGGGGTTTTCTTGGCAAAGACTCTTGAGTGGTTTGCAACTTCCATCTCCAATTCCTTCTCCAACTGAGGCAAACAGGTCTAAATGTCTCATCCAGAGTGACATAGTTAGTAAGCATCTGAGATCAGATTTGAACTCAGGTCTTCCTGATTCCAGTTCTGGTATTTGTTCTACAATATCACCAAGCTGCTTTGTTGTATACTTATGGGATCTGATAAATAACTATAGTACCTCAAAATCAGCCAGAAAGTACTTATAAAACATCTATTAGGTGTGCCAGAGTGCTAATCCCTGAGAATAAATACAAGGACAAAATAAAAAAAGTCCCTGACTTTACAAAGGGAACATACATTCTAATGAGGGAGTATATAAAACAGATGAGAATAAAATACAAGGTAAGCTTGGAGGACAAAGCAAGAGGCACCAGGGAAAACTTCCCAGAGTAAGAAGAGCTTGAGCTGAATGTTGAAAGGAAAAAGGGGTCCCAAGAATCAAATATGTGCATATAGGCATTCCAGGCAGGGAGTATAGCTAGGACAAAGTCATGAAGACGGGGGATAGAGGAGAGGGTGTGGAAAAGAAAATTTTGGAAGGATATTATCTGTACACCAGGAGCTTGGTGAGCTCTTAGAATCAGGCCAAAAGGCTTTTCTTTATACTAGATCTGGAGCTGAATGGTCTCCTAAGGAGTGACAACTTCAGGCAAGAGACCCTGTAACTTGTGGGGTTTGGCTTCCCCTGTGTTTCTGTAAGGATGGGGGATGGGACAAAAAGAGCCAGAAGAAGGCCGTTGGTGACAGTTACTGACAGTTGGGAACAGAGAGGATTCTGGGTAATTCTCCAAAGGAAGAGGGAGGAAGGGAACTTCCAGTGGAGGACTGAGAAAGGGAGGAGAAGAACATGCCAGCTCGAATCCAGTCCTGAGGGCTTCCTGAGGATCTTTCTTTGGACATTGGAACCCCGATTCCCTGGTCAAAGGCATCCCATCGCTTCTCACCCAGAAAGACTTCAATCATCAACTAAGTTTTGGGACTCCGTTTTGGGAGTCACCTCTTGGTCTCCTTCCACCATTACCCAACTTTGCTGAGAGACCCTTTCTGGTTTGATTTTGCAATTATAGAAAAGGATAGAAATAGGAAATAGAAATAGAAACTGAAGGAGAAGTGGTAAGGGGAGATGATTGAGAACAGGAACCCCAAAGGTTCCCACCCTAGTGATGGACCCCATAGAAATAGAGAAGAGGGCACCCCAAAATCCCTCTGCCCTTCACCCCTTTCCCCAATCCCTATATTGATATTAATAAAAGACATTCATTAGTCAGATAGCGTTCCAGAGTGTCTGAGAGACGAGGGGGAGGGGAATCACAGCTTAGTCTGGCTGCCTCCATCTTGGAGCCAGACCCATTGCTGTGAAGTTGACTGATCTCCAAGGAGGCTTGCATGAACTCCTCCCTCATTCAGAATCAGATTGGGGTCCCCCATACCTCCTCTTATGGGGAAGCCTCACCCCCCCAAACCTGTGGGGCAGCAGGACCATCCAGGTCACCCAGTTTTGGGGTGACACCCCCTCAAAGTATCCCTCAGTGCATATTTGGCAAGAGGGGAGAGCTAGAAGAGAGACCCCCCCTCATAGACTCTCTCTCCCCCCTCTCTCTCATTAACATTGGTTATTGGCTCTGTTTATTCTTATAATTTCTTGGATTCAATTCTAAAGATTCAATGAAATAATCTATGAATGTCAAGCTATTGTTGCTGGCTTCTCAACTTTTGTTTTTGCACCCCCAGCAACAAGCCCAGTACTTAGCACATAGTAAGTCCTTTAGTAAATTCTGATTGATTGTCCCAAGGAAAACATCTCTGGATGGGTTGCTATACAGAGGAGTTGCTATACTGCCAGAGTGCACCAGGAGACTCCTGGTACTAAAGAGGGATTTTCTTTCTTTTTTTTCCAGTCAAGCAGTTTTGTTTTTTTTTATTATATTTTTATTTTTATTTTGAATATTTTCCCATAGTTACATGTTTCATGTTCTTTCCCTTTCCGCCAACCTCCCCTAAGCCCCCACTTAGCCAATGCACAATTCCACTGGGTTTTACATGTATCATTGATCAAGACCTAATTCCATATTATTGATAGTTGGACTAGAGTTATAATTTAGTGTCTACATCCCCAATAATATCCCCATCAGCCCATGTGTTTAAGCAGTTGTTTTTCTTCTGTGTTTCTCCTCCCCCAGTTCTTCCTCTGAATGATGCTAGTTTTCTTTCTAAAGAGGGAATGTTCATAGAACTACAGGGATATAAAACAACTTTATCTACTTGCCAGAACTGGCCTTGGAAACATTAGAGTGAGACAGTGACAGAGAAGGTGCTCTAAGTGAGTTCCCTGAGCCAAGTTAACTAAGTTTTTGCAAACATGAGCTCTTTGCAAGTGCAATGTTCCAATCGAAGCTTCTCTGAAGACTCTCAGAGTTTTCACTAAAATGAATCTAGGGCATAAAGGAGAATTTCCCCAGAGGTGTTCCTTCTAATTAAGAACAATAATAAAAATCTCCATTAAAACCCTTACTCTGGGCTACCCATTAGGACCATGACTAGAGTGACATCAGTCTTTCTTCCTGGTTTAAATGTCTCTATTTGCACCATTGCAGTGAATATTAAACTGTGTTCTCCGGAACCCTCGAGTCCTAGAGGAGATTTGCAGAAATGTACAAAAACTGTTTTGCAATAGCATATGATTCATTGGCCACAAATAATCTTTTTTTTTTCTTTTTTTTTGTGGGAGATGGAATAAGAAATGTAAGAGCCTCAATTAAAAATTAAACCAGTTCAATTTCTTTAGGTAATGGGGCAGTGCTTTTCTATAGAAAAAGCATTATGATTACTTACCAAGCGGTCCAATAAGTTGGGAGTTCATAGAAACCCTAAGTGGACCTCAAATTTCTATAAACTGAAGCTAACTGAATACTCCAGTTCATGGAGAGAAATATATTTACTTTGATATTTCCATGGAAACCTTCCCTGATTCCCAAGCTCCTAATGCCCTGCCACCTCACATAGACTTGAATTTATATTGTATATATTTTGTTTATAGTTAGTAATAATGATAATAAACATTTAAATAATGCCTCCAGGTTTGCAAAACACTTTTTAATATGATACAGTTGATTCTCATTATTCATGGTGTTTATGTTCTATAAAGTCTCTGTGAATAGTGAATTAGCCAATACTGAATCATTGCTCTCAGGGGAAATACAGAGATAAGTTCTTGCAAACCTCTGGCCAAATTTACTTTAGCACTTTCTGGAGCAGTCTTACATAGAGATCTGTGAATGTCCTCTTCCTTTTTCTGGATACGCCATATTGTTGATTCATTAACATTGAACTCATGGCCAACAGTACTATAATTTATGCCTGAACAAAGCTTATCTAACAGATGTATTTTCTTTATAAGGTACATTACAGCCTTTTTGCACTTAGGAACACTAGACAACTCTTCAGCACTATGCTTGGAAGCCACTTGAAACAGTGAAATCTACAAAAGCACAAAAATGTAAAAAAAAATATATGTGGCACTAAATAGACACAAAAAGGATAATTTGTTTACAAAATGAGAGCTAAAATCAGAAGGCAGAGAGGCACCTTGTTCAACCTCAACTAAGACCTTATACATCAGGCAACTAAAATTTTTCACCACTTGTACTGATTTGGGGGTTACAAATCAATTTTTGTGAACAGAATTCACAAACATAGAATCCATGTATCATGAGGATCAACTAAAATTTTTCTTCCTTTTCATCACTGACCTGACAGGGCCTTCAAGGAACAAAGTGTCTTATACTTTAAAAAATAATAATAACCCTCTTGATTTGACTTTCCCATCTTATATCTCATCTCTCTTTCATAGCTACATTGTAGAAAAACCTGTCTGCTTTCATCTCTCTTTTATTTCCCTTCTAAATCCTTTGCAATCTGGCTTTCGACTTCATTGCTCAATGTAATTGTTCTTTCCAAAGTTATGAATGACCAATAATTTCCAAGTGTTATGACTTTCTATCTTTATCCTTAAACTCTGCAGCATTTGCCACTGTTGACTACCCTCTTCTCCTGGGTACTCTTTCTTCTTTGGATTTCTTCATTGTTCTCTCTTGGTTTTCTCCTACCTAAAAGCTCCTTCTGAGGCTCCCTTACTGAGTCATCATCTGTATTTTGCCACCTAAATATGGGTAAAGCCTGAGGATCTGTCCTGAACCATCTTCACTTTTCTCTCTACACTTTCTACATGATTTCACCAGCTCCAGTGGATTTAATTATCATCTATTCAGATGCTTCTGAGACCCATATATCCTCTCCTGTGTTCCAGGGTCATGTCACCCTATTGAAGTGATGGTGGACACAATGTGCCATGCCCCACCTCCTCAGAGACCATGTTGTCCCACACAGGGGTAGGAGAAAAGGAAAGTGTGGTCCAGGTCCTCTGCTCAGGGGAGGGAGTAAGCCATCCATTGAGCTGCTGAGCAGAGGAAGGCCCAGAGGTGAGAAGGAAGGGAACAGCTCCACCTGACCTCTTGCATTTCTCTAATCAAGAGGGAGATGCAAAAATCTTAAACAAAATACTAGCAAAGAGACTACAGCAATATATCACAAAGGTTATTCACTATGATCAGGTGGGATTTATACCAGGCATTCAAGGCTGGTTCATTATTAGGAAAACTATCAGCAAAATTGACCATATCAGTAATCAAAGTAACAGAAACCACATGATTATCTCAAGAGACGCAGAACAAACCTTTGACAAAATACCACACCCATTTCTAATGAAAACATTAGAAAGCATAGGAATAAAATGTTTTTCCTTAAAATAATAATTAGTATTTATTTAAAACCATTGGCAAGTATCATCAGCAGTTAGAAGCCTTCTTAATAAGATCAGGAGTGAGGCAAGGATGCCTATTATTATTTAATATTGTTTAATTTTTATTATTTAATATTTTACTGGAAATGCTAGCTTTAGCAATTAGAGAAGAAAAATAAATAGAAAGAATTAAAAAAGGCAATAAGAAAATTATTGATCACTTTTTGTGGATGATATAATGTTCTCCTTAAGAGAATGCTAGAAAATCAACTAAAAAACTAGTTGAAATAATTAATAACTTTAGCAAAGTTGCAGGATACAAAAGAAACCCACATAAATCATCAGCATTTCTATATCCCAACAAAATTCAGCAGCAAGAATTAGAAAGAGAAACTTCATTTAAAATCACTCTAAACAATATGAAATACTTGGGAATCAGTTTGCCAAGATAAACACAGGAATTATATGAACACAATTACAAAACACTTTTCGCACAAATAAAGTTAGATCTAAACAAATGGAAAAACATTAAATGCTCATGAGTAGACTGAGTCAATATAATAAAAATGACAGTCATACCTAAATTAATTTACTTATTCAGTGCCAATCAAACTACCAAAAATTTTATAGAACTAGAAAAAATAATAACAAAATTCATCTGGAAGAAAAAAAGGTCAAGAATATCTAGGGGAATAATAAAAAAATGCGAAGGATAGTAGCTTAGCAGTGCCAGATCTTAAACTACACTATAAAGCAATAATCATCAGAACAATCTGGTACTGGCTAAGAAATAGAACGGTGACTCAATGGAATAGATTAGGGGTAAATGACCTCAGCAATCTCGTGTTTGATAAATCCAAAGATCCAAGCTTTGGGGATAAGAAATCTCTATTTGACAAAAACTTATGGGAAAATTGGAAAAATCTATGGCAAAAATTAGGTTTAGATCAATATCTCACACCCTCTACCAAGATAAGGTCAAAATTGGTATATGATTTGAACATAAAGAGTGATATTATAAGTAAATTAGGGGACCATAGAATAGCTTGACTGTCAGATCTATGAAAATGGAAAGAATTTATGACCAAATATTTGATAGAGAACATTACAAAATGAAAATGAGTAATTTTGTTTATATTAAATTTAAAAAGGTTTTGTACAAACAAAATCAAGGCAACCAAGATTTGAAGGGAAACAACAAACTAGGGAAAATTTTATAACAAGTCTCTCTGATAAATGCCTCATTTCTCAAATATATAAAGAACTAAGTCAAATTTATAAGAATTCAAGTCATTCCCTAATTGATAAATGGTCAGAGGATGTGAATAGGAAGTTTTTAGATGAACAAATCAAATCTTTTAATAATCATATGAAGAAAGGTTCTAAATCCCTCTTGATTAGAGAAATGCAAATTAAAACAACTCTGAGGTATCATTTCATACCTATCAGACTTTCCAATGTGACAGTAAAAGAAAATAATAAATTTTGGAGGGAATGTGGCAAAATTGGTATGTGAATGCACTGCTGATGGTATTGTGAATTGATCCAACCATTCAGAATGGCTGAACAAAATGTGGTATATGATGGTGATAGAATACTATTGTGCTATAAGGAAAGATGAACAGGATGATATCAGAAAGAACCAGAAAGACCTATATGAAGTGATGCCTAGTGAAATAAGAAGAATCAGGAGAACATTTTACACAGTAATTAAAACATTATAGGAATGATCAAATGTGATAGACTTTGTTACTAACTACAATACAATGATCCAGGACAGTTCTGAAGAACTTATGAAAAAGGATGCTTTCCACCTCCAGAGAAAGAATTATTGGAATAAAAATGCAGATGAAGACATGTGATTTATCACTAGTTTACTTGGGTATATGATTTGGGGTTTGGATTTTACTAGATTATTCACTTACAAAAATGAATATTAAGGAAATGTTCTGTGTGATAATACACATGTAATCCAGAAAAAAAAATTAAAAACAAAAGAGAAAATTAAAATTAAATGTAACTCAAAGCCTTTCTATATGAAGATTTTCTCAATTCCCCTTATGCCTCCCTGCTCTTGTATTCATCATATATGTATTTTGACTGCAGTATAATACAAACATGTTCTTTCCTCTGATAGACTATATGTTCCTTGTTGTGTGGACCTCTTTCATTGCTGATTTTATATCTACAGTGTCTAACAGAGTAAGCAAGCCCTTTATAAATGCTCACTGATTAATTGATTGATGCTTCGATTTGTAAAATGAGATCATTCTGGAGTTGGAAGAGACTTCAGGGTTTACCCAATTGAAACTCTAACTGTATAGACATTCCTCCTCAGAATCCCCAATGAATAGTAAAACAGCTTCAGCTTGAAGATCTCTAGTATAAGAAATTGATCTCTTCATGCAAGAGCTCACTTCACTTACTTATATAAGTAAAATATTTAAGAAGAGTTTTCTTTTCAATTACCCTAAACTTGCTTCTGTCCAACTTCCATTTCCTTAGTTGGGTCAAATGCCTCTTCCATTTGATATCCCTTCCAAAATTTGAATACTTTTGAAGAGTTTTCTTCCCCAAGTTAAACCCCCCACCAATATGGGATGTTCACTAAACATTTTAACAATCAGTTCACCTTCCTATCCTCACTTGTTAATATCAATAAAATATAACTAATCTCCATGGTCTCTTCCAGCTCTTGAGTCTGTAACTTTTTACATTTGTGCCCTTATAATATATACTCATTCTTATTAGTTCAATCATGTTCTCTATTAAGATTATTTTGGATACTGACATTTGCCATCTAATGTGTTAGTTGTCCTGCTCAGCTTCATGTTCTCTGCAGACTTAATTAGTAAACAATTCTTCAGGAATATCATTAATAAATATGTTAAAAGCAAGAAGCCAACAAGTTCCTAGGGGCTCTTCATCGTAGTGCTCCTTCTGTTAATTTGTAAAGTTTAGGTCTGGTCATTCTTCTAGTTCTTCAATACACCCAACTGACTCTAGCCTTGATCTAAATTCTTGTTTTCAAGAATCCTACAAATGAATTTTTCAAATACTTTGTTAAAATTTAGGCCAGGAGGCAGCTAGATGGCTCAATGTATAGAGCACTAGACCTAGAAATAGGAGAAACTAGGTGTAGATCTTGCCTCACACTTTTCCTTAGCTGTATAACCCTAAGCAAGTCACTTATCCCAAATGCTTCATCCTTACTGTTCTTCTGCTTTGGAACTAAGTATCAATTTTAAAGTTTAAAAAAATGGGTCCTTATACCTGCATTATTCCACTAATCTATGTATATTGTTCATTTAGGGAAATGGAGTTGGTCTGATTCTTAATGAAACCAGTGACAATTTCTAAAATTTCTCATTCTAAATATTCAAATTATACTTTGAAAGAATTGCTAATTGTTTTTATACGAGTATGTATGATACCAAAGTGATAACAAAACATTTATCATTGGAGTGTTCCTGTTATTGACAAAAGCTCTGCTCTCCATTTTCCTAACTTGTGCTCCAAAATATAGGCTCTAATCATAAAACTGTGCCTTAAATTAGCAAAAAAAAAAAAAAAAAAAAAAAAAAAAAAGCTTTAGAGGTTTCGGATTAAGATGGGGGCAGAGTAAGAAGCAGCTCTTAGCCTCTCCTGACCAAAACACACAAAACTCCTCAAGGGGACATAAAAACAAGTCCAGATGAACGGAGAAACCCCACAACAGGGCACAGCGGGGAAGGTACGTGGAATCGGGGCATTTCCATGCTATAAAGGGGTGAAACAGCTCTCACTAAATCGCAGGCTGAGCAACCACCCCACCCCCAACCCCTCCACACACAACACCTATAGAGCTGAAGCCAGCTAAAAAGAAATAGAGCAAGTTTGAGGCACCCATCAAGTCATTGGCAGCTCCAGGGCCTGTTCCTGAGAGCAGCAAGATTTAGGACCCCAAAAAGCTAAAGAAAACACACAAACTCTGAGAGCGGGAGCAGGGCGCAGAGAACGGACGAAGGGCACAGAGCACAGGCTCAGAGCGCAGGCGCGGGCGGAGTCATGGGTGGAGGCAGACACAGCCATGATGAAGCTCTGAAACCCTGAGTGGGGAACCAGTGCAGATGGTGTACAACTGTGGAAGCAGTGCCCTGAGACTTGTAAAGAAACCTCTGGCAGAGGATCAAGCAAGGGGATCCACCAGGGGGCTTGAATTTGAAAAAACCAGAACTCAGACCTCAGGAGCCAAAAGACCACTGACAGACCCTGAGCGAGAGGATAAACCTGAGAAGCTGCTGGGCTAACGATGGCTACCCAGTCTCAGGAAGTTCAGAAGAGAAAGATTAACAACAAGAAAAAGAAGTCTTTAACACTCGACAACTTTTACACAGAGAAAATCCAGACAACCGAGCAAACAGAGGAGGAGAACAAACAAGCATCCAGACCCTCCTCAAATAAGGAAAACTCCTCACAAGCTATGGGAGAGTTCAAAACTGAGATTTTGAGGAAAATGGAAGAGATCTGGCAAGAAAATAACAGTTTAAAAGGTAGAATCTTGCAATTGGAAAGTGAGGCTCAGAAAGCAAATGAACTGATAAGCAAATTGAACACCAGAAATAACCAGATTGAAAAGGAATACCAGAAGATTATGACCGAAAAACAGAAGATTATAGCTGAAAACCAGAAGATTATAGCCGAAAACCAAAAGATCATAACCGAAAACCGAAAGATTATAGCCGAAAACCAATCCCTAAAGGCTAGAATTGAGCAATTAGAAGCTAATGATCTCTCAAGACAACAAGAACAAATAAAACAAAGTCAAAAGACTGAAAAAATAGAAGGAAACATGAAATATCTCTATGAGAGAGTGACAGACCAAGAAAACTGGTCTAGAAGAGACAATTTGAGAATAATTGGTCTTCCAGAAAAACCAGAAATTAATAGAAACCTGGACTCCATACTAACAGAAATTATTCAGCAAAATTGCCCTGAAGTCCTACAACAAGAGGGCAATATAGACATTGAAAGGATTCATAGAACACCTGCGACATTCAATCCAGATAAGAAAACGCCCAGAAATATAATTGCCAAATTCAAGAGTTTCTAAGCAAAAGAAAAAATCTTACAAGAAGCCAGAAAGAGACAATTCAAATATCAAGAAGCACCAATCAGGATGACACAGGATCTGGCAGCCTCCACGCTAAAAGATCGCAAGGCTTGGAATACGATATTCAGAAAGGCAAGAGAGCTGGGCCTACAACCATGGATCAACTACTCATCAAAATTGACTATATATTTCCAGGGGAAAGTATGGGCATTCAACAAAATTGAAGAATTCCAGGTATTTGCACAGAAAAGACCAGGGCTAAATGGAAAGTTTGATATCCAACCACAAAAATCAAGAGAAACATGAAAAGGTAAATAAGATACAGAGGGGAAAGAAAGAAAACTTATAATTTTTAAATTTGCTTTTTTAAGGGCCTCAGTGAGATCAAATTATCTGTATTCCTATGTAGAGAAATCTTATGTATAATTCTCTGTAGTGAACTCTATTCACTATTAAAGTATTCACTATTATAGTAATCAGAAGAATAATTCACAGGGTGAGGGTGGAACACTAAATAATCTAAGATGACATGGGGGATGGGAAAGAGGGGGTGAATAGCAAGGGACACCAAGAGAAACTTGAGTGAATAAGAAAAATAGGATATTCTATTACACACAAAGAGGGCATGGGAAGGAGAGGGGACAAATACTATTATAAGAAGGAGAGGAAGAAAGCATTAAGAGGTAATAATCAAAACTTACTCTCAGTGTAATCAACCCGGAGAGGGAAGAGTCTATCCATTGGGACATAAAACACTTATCTAACCCTTCTGAGAAAGTTAGAAGGGATAAACCAAGGGGAGCAGGGAAGTGGGGAGGTCAAAAAAAGGGAGGGGAGAAGAAGGGGGAGGGAATTCATAAGGCCTTTAAAAAAACAAAAAGAGGGGGAAAATAAGGGAGGGGGTAGAAAGGGAAGTTAA